>NC_069145.1:32094602-32194262 GCF_943734635.1 Anopheles cruzii
GCCCGTGTGGATCAACAATGATATGGAGTGGCGGCCTGAGGGGCCAAGCAATTGATCCCCGGTGTCTGATGTGGGTCGTAAAATATAGAAAATTTTATTAATCGTAAAATAAAGGAATGTGCCACATTAGTCCCTGGTTTTTAGAAGGTCTCTCTCTCTCTTTATCTCATATTCTCATATATCTTTCTTTGGTGAGATGTTTTGCAAAACCGGACCGTCTCGGACGAAACGTGCCCAAAGGCGGTCGGCCCCAGCAGCCCCCCGGGGGGGATTTATGATAAAACAACGTTGTGTTGTATCTCGAGCTACTAATGGCAGAACACCATTTAGCTTTGTTTCACTGTGGAGAGCAATTAAATGTGCACGCTTACCATGGATCGTGCTTCCGATCTTTCTACGCTGTCGCTGTCGTAAAAAGCACAACATACGATGTTTCGGAAATAGGAACCTGCCGCAGCAAAGTCCCATGGAGTTTTTTGAAAAGTACATGAAATGTTACACAAATCGCTCTTTCTCTACACTGTGGTTTTAATTACATGCATTTGCTTGCTACAACTATCAGTTTGCTTTGAGTCGGGCACACTATTTGTTAATGCGCCATTCAACGCTGTTTCTCCTGCTAAATGGGGCTCATCAAAGGCGGCACGTTCAGAGCTGCCCATGGACGGTCTAAGTAAATGAAAGAAAACTATTTAATGATAGTCGTGGGTGCATACTTTACTAAACAAATGGCGACTAATTTGCGAATGTACTTTTTGGAAATGAGCTTTTTGCAGGCGGGTGACAGAGTCAAATGAAGTTAACATAATGTGTATTGAGTGTTTTTGTTTTAGTTTTTTTAAACTCCGTACGAGTCAGAGTGTAAAAAATGCATTTTCAAGTTCGTCATTAGTCTATACGCAACATAGTTTGTGCAATTTTATTTTTCATTCTTGAAACGTCACTGTATTAAATCTGGATACTTATTAACTAACTTTCGTTAATTGACAGATGATGTGACAGAACTGAATGGCACATAAATTTATACATATGAATTTAAGAAACAAAGTAGAACTAGAAAATGTGTAGGAAATCGTATTCTGGTTCTTATGATCCATATAAATGCGCAAATTTTCCAATTTACTCAAGTTACCAACATAATATTGTAAGTTTATTTGTGTTTTGTTTATCTTAGAGAAACGGACTGGGCCGTATGCATTATTTGCTGAATTAAATAAATCTTATTAATTACAAAAATGCGCAAATAGCATTCTCGAAATGGATATTCGAAATAACTGTGAATCAAATTATAGTTTTCTACATTTTGAGGATATAAAATTAATTATCCTCAAATTATAAGCAAATTTTTTTGGGCCGTGCACAAAATAGAAACCCTTTGGCTGCCTACTGCATCAATTAATGGGAGCTGCATCTGCAAAAAACATGAAACGTGACCTCGACTGATGTCAGCATGACTGCACGAACGGGATAAATCACCAGGTACCTCGACGTCGGTGGGTGATTTTCGTCAATACTTGCCGCAATTGGAGCATTTGCACATCTTCGCATCTTCAAAACCGCCCAACCGTGTGGAACTGCACTTCCAGTAGCTCGAGAAAAACGCACCGAACCGATGCGATGCAGTTTGCATGCCCTGCGGAGAAAAAAGAAAATGCCTCCAGCTGGAGGCACCTGGACTTGGCCGCCCGACTGTACATGGAATTTGGTACAGTGTTCACGTGCGGGCACGTGTGTGTGTCCGTGGTGTGTGAAAATGAAAACCAAGAGGGTAGCCTTATCATTATCGCGCTCTCTGCGCCCGAGACTGGAACACCTGGTTTCCTTTTGCATCAAAGCCGGTCAGGCGTTTCGCTTTTTTTTGCTGCTGCAGCCTCTGGCGGTGGCAGAGGGTGCCCATCCGCCTCCCCCGGGATGTGTGTGGATTCAGCCGATCCTTTCGTGCGTAAAATACAAACTAATTACCGTTTGGCAAGAGAGAACGAGCGAGAGAGAGAGAAAAAAAATGCAAACTCCAGCTTCAGGTGTAAGCGGTGGTCGCTCTTCGCCATCGCCATTTTCATCAACCCATTGCACACCGGCCAGGGGGCGGCAGATAAGGGAGTGCGTCGGGCAGAAACTGGCAGCAAGAAGTATGTTGAAGGGCGAAAAAAAGAAAACAACCATTCGAGTTTCACATCCGCTTCGGCAGAGTAATTAACGTAGCTTAAAGTCAAACGAAACTACTCGGGAGATGGCCGTGTTCCTTCGATGACGGGGGATCTGTCTCTCTCTCTCTCTCTCTTACGTGCCTGTCAAAACATGCCAACCATGGGGCGGGAGCGTGGCCGAGGAAAGCATGTAATGCGCTTTTGAAGTTTCGCAACCCACCATCCGGTACGCTTTCATCCGCGCACGAATGGATCGGTTTACTCTACCTCACTTGAGCTCAATCGACCACCGGGGCGGGGGGACGGCATGTCCGGACAACAGCCGGACTTGGCCCGGCCCAGAAGTCCATTTTGCGTCAACAGAACAATATCGTATGAATATTTCATTACCAATGGCCGGAAGTGACCGGCAAAAGAAGTCCCCACCGCCACCGATCGTTCAGTTACGTTCGGTTCGGGGGTGGTGATTTTAAATTGTCCATGGTTTTTTGCTATCCAGAATGCGGGGCAAGTGCGGTGTACAGGAGACACAAGAATCTCACTGCTGAAAGCGGTCGCCGGTCCACTGATGTAAATGCGCTCCGGATAGCAAATAAAATATTCAAACTTATGATAGACATGACAAAGGGAAGAAGAGTTGTTAAGGCCTCTCCCCGGTGGGGCACCAAAGCGCCTTGTGCTACAATTGTAGCTCAGGAAGCTACAGTGTGTGTCGTACATGATGCCATCGAGCCACTTGTTTGCAGGCGTTTTCCGTAACTTAATTCGATTCACTTGATAATCGATGTTGTTGAAGCCACAGTAGGCTTATGATGTTCATGGAAATAAAAGACATCATAAGAATGTATGATTTTGCATAATGAGATGCCACTTCTCACCAGCCAGGATTCTCATCTTACTTGCGACGGGAGTCACAGTAGGCTTGGCTTATGTGATGTCATTTTTAAAGGACCATTGGAAAACTTCATTAACTTCTTCGTTCAGTGTCGCCTTAAGTGTCGAAGAGTTGTGTTCAAATCGAAAAACGATGTGTCGTGGCCCTTCCCTGGACTGGACTAAAAGAAAACTAAGACGCAACAAAATTCGGGCGGCCAAGATCCACATTCGCATGGCCAGGTTTGTGGGGTAAAGTGTTATCAAACTATTAAACCGCTTTTACTTTCGCGTGCGGTGGCCATAGTCGTGTGCAGCGCTGTAACACCGGGGTCGGCGCCGTGTCCTGCTCGGTGCTCGGGACATCTCGAAAATGCCATCAAACAATCGTAACGATGTGTACCGTAAGATTTCATAACATATTTAGTGACCCCTGACCCCTGTCTCTCTGGCGTGGTCCGTTTCGAGTTTTATTCCTACTGTGGCTGGACCGCCCCAAACCGGTGCTCGGTGGCCTTGAGGAAGAAGGGGCGGTGGTGGTGGCGGCGGCGGCGAATGTCTCGAATCTTCCGGAACGGCCAGACGGATGTCGGAGCCCAGTGACACCCTTTTACTTGTCGTCCCGCAGAAAACGATGGCTCCCCAGTAGATGGTTCCTGAAATCCTGTCATCTCCTGTGTCTGTGCCGGTGTGTGTGTGTGTGTGTGTGATGGGCTATCATTTTTTCACCTTAATATAATGTTTATGACATAAAAGCGTATGGTAAGCCTGTTTTTCTTTCACCACCGCCCCGGACACCTTGCATCCTTTTTTTGTGGGGGGGTTGGACGGTAGTGTCCTAGCTTTCACGCCTCTTTTGGTCTATGCGATGGCAGCATACCGGTGGGCGAGTGGGGTGACTGGGGTCGGCCGTGGTCGAAATGGGCAGGACGGCATAAAGTATGCTACCCTGCAGCGGTACCACCATCTCGTCCGGGACAATGGAACTATTCCCGGGGAGCCGGGGGTGGCACAGGAAGCGGAACTGGTGCCGTTGCATTGCGCTATAAAACTACCTTAATATGTTATAAATTTTTCATGATATTTCCGAACGCTCTCGGGCACATTCATGTTTTCGGATTTACCGGATCCGGCGTCCATGTTCTCGATGCCCTCGAAGGATGCCTCGAAGGAAGCCGGCAGTAAATGTTCTGCTGCTGCTGCCCGGGAGTGCTTCCAAGGATGTTTGTGGTATTCGCCAAACCGAGCGAGCGAGACCGGCTCGGGAGGTTGTTTTATCTGTGCGATTTCTTTTCTCTTTCGTTCAATTATTGTTTTACAGCTTATGCTTGGGATCGAACGGACGCTTCGGTCGTCCACTCATCGGTGTCTGTCTTGCGAGGAATTATTCAATTACCAGCAGCATACGCAATTCATTGGTGGCGGCCGATCGATGGATGGGTTGTCACATTCACCTAATCTAAAATAATCTCCAAATCATAACTCCCGCTCGTCTCCCGCTACAAACAATGGCATGGATTTTGTGTTCTTTCACCGATGTTGTAAAAATATCGTTCAATTCAGTGAATATGAGGCACTGTATTTGATTGTTGATATTTCGAGTGATAGAAGCGTACCAAAAACAAGCAGGAACCGATGCCACCGGGCGAGGCCCTATCCCGGTGGCTATGTTGCAACATACTTTGCAAAGCTAATCCGTTAGCCCGTATGTTTTTAATATTTTATTCAAACTCAGCACGACGATAATTCTATTGTGCTGGATGGTGTTCCGGTGGTGGGCTTTGTAATGTATGCGACACCGGATGGTCCGGTTCCCAGCGACTTCCTAGCGCTGTCATCCGCCGGCAATCACTACTATTTGATGCTTCTGTCATAAACGCGCGCCTACGTGTGTGCCAGCCCATGCCTGTGCCGCGCGTTGTCGTTGATAAATATTCATTCACAACCAAGGGAGAGAGAGAGAGTTGCCACCGCCTTGGGCAGCTTCTCGGTTCGGACGCATGCTTCCTGGAGGGCCTTAAAAAGTGGCTTCACATATCTCCAACTCCAATCGACGGCCAGCACCGGGTTTCAAGGAATCGCGATGACCCCCGCGGTCGGTCCGGTTGGTGACACACGTCGACACGGATTTTGACCCTGCCGTGTGCGTCCGGATTCGGAGGCGACCCGCTCTCGGGCGATCGAAAATTCCACCGTCACCGGATTTTGCATAAATTCCAATCTCTCCCTGCATGTCCTGTTCGACCGAGGTTTTCTCTGTTTTGAATTAATTGTGACCTGGACGGGCGTGCAAGGCAGACAAGGTTGTCGCCGGGCACAACGTTGGGCGCCACCTGCGAACACTCCCAAAATTTCACTGGTCAACGGGCGAAAATTTCGTACGGATGGACAATTAATGAATAATCTTTTTCCTCACGCCGTGCGCGCCGCGAGACCCTTTGGGTAACGCATGTCGGTGTGTGTGCGAGCAAGGACACCCCGCGGGGAGGGTCTGTAATATAGCATGTGGTGGCGCTTTTGGCGTGGATTGTTTGACAGTTGTCCGTATTCCCGGGGGTTCCAGAACCGAGGACACGGACTAGCGATGGGCGTAAGCTTGCAGTGACAACGCCGTCCGTTGGTTGTTAAGCGAACGGTTTCAGTGAATGGACAACGAAAATAATCCATTTTTTAAGTCGCCTCTTACGTGTATTTGGTTGAACATTTGGAAGTGAACTTTTGAAACATTTTGGAAGGTCTGGCGGGTTTGAAATAAATTGAAGTGCTCGAAATGATTGGAAATTGCATTAACAATTTTGTGTGTATTGTTTGGAGTTTTAGGTACATTATTAACTTGCAATTTATTGAAAATCGTACATTTAATATATGGCTTACCATTCATGAACGAGCTTTATTGTAGTTGCGTTGGGCTCCAGGGTGGCGTCAGCCCGTTTTACAAGAAAGACAGTCCATTGATCTCACTTCCGCAAAGTGAATGTTTCTATTCCAACCTCAACTAGATTTCGCCGTAACAACAAAACAGCAAACCACTCAAACTTGTTACCCACGATGCTCTCTGAACTTTATGCTGATATCGGTTTGAGTGTTAGCATTTCTTGGAAGGCACTCAGAACCTGTACCCTGTGGTGGCTAAGACTTTGCGGCCTGGGGGGGGGGGGCACTAACTTGGGCACAACAACCAGATGACTCTTGTCGAAGTTACTAATTAAGTTTTCTTCACACCACTTTCTTTCTTCGTTACTTTCAGGTAAGTGTCACCCAGCCGGAGGGTTGGCGGTTCGTGGAGCTTCCTGACCGAATCCGCGGTCGATCGCCACTCGTCGGCCGGTTCCGGAAGAAGCAAACCTGCCCGAAATCGGTGCGCTACAGCCGTTCCGTGCCTACTGGCAGTGACTCTCGGCTCAGCGGTAGGAGCTTTACCCTTTTTGACCTTTCTGGCTGCACCTCTTCCTGGCGTATGCTGTAGCGCGCGTGTGTAGCTTTCGAATGTACTTTTCTCCTTTCAGCTCTTTACTGTACTGTACCTTCTTGACTGCCTTCCTACTTCTTACACCCTTCTGCTACCTTTTTCAACTCTCGATAGTGTGTTGTGTACTATTCCTACTTTTTCGGTTGCATTTACTTCTTATCTACTATCTACCATTCAGTTACGTTTGCAAGTGAAGGTGGTGCTTCTGGACACGTTGTACTCTGCAGGCAACGTCACTAGCTGTGACATACCAAAAAACCCGAACTTTCTTGTTTTATATTATGTTTTATTAATTCAAACGATGGAAACGATGGTAAACATTGGTATGGTATAGAACATTGGAGGAAAATTTCCATCGGAAACGATTTATTGTCTCCATCGGAAACGACAGTGTTCCAATAAACGAGCTAGCGCTACAAATCCTCTTTCAACTCGGACTTTTTACGATATTACGCTTTTGAGGACTTGTAAGGCTTGATCTTATGTTCATTTCTCAGCATGATTCGGATGCTTAGATTTGTGAACTTTGAGTTTCTTGTGCATTTTCTGGGCATCTAGCGGCGGTCCAGGCATAAGGTCCCAAACAATAGCTGATGGAGATTTTCTTCTGCTTTTCTTTTTTGTAAATATAGGTAAGGATGCCTTTCGTTATGTGTTCTATAAATTGAAACAAATATGACGTGCCAGATATGATGGATTGGAGTTAGGAGGACAGTTGTCCTGCTGGATGGTCCTGTATTTTTAAGTGATTTCGCATGCACTTGGCTTCAGCAAGGTCTGCGACTGGTCGGTTTTTATCTAACGATTGCTTGCGGAGTCTACTACGAAGCGACTCTTTTGATACGCACTGGGGTGTTGTAACGCCACGGGACAAAATATTCCCGAGTCATCCGGTGGGTGCACGAAGAAAGACCTGTGGTCGCCCTTGCTACGTCACTCGCGCAGGAAACAATGGGACCACGGCATTCACCTGCGTTTTGCAACGTCAGTTGTGGATCAGATTGATCCATTATGTAGAACACGTTTAGCTGCGGTGCGGTACCGAGAGTGTGGCGATCCATTTGCGCGGTTCCGTAGAGAGAGAGAGAGAGGTCCCGCCTGGCAGGTTGGTCTTCCAGCGTAGGTCTTTGGCGTCCGCACGACGGGGTGCAGTTTTAATGAGGGCCCCGATTCGCGTATCGTGTCCATCGGCGTCAAGGACATCGGGGCCGACGTCAGACAAAATTACAGCCACGACGGAAGCACACACCGGCGGAACCGGAAATGGATCTGCTGCTAGCTGACTGCTAGGTGCCCCGTGGCTGAATGGAGAATCTTCTGCGCACCGTTCGGCTGCGGTTTAGCGGCTACCAGGGGGCGCTCTGTTCGGGTCGATTGAATTCCCGCCGTCGGCTGAAGTCCCGCCATCATCGGTCCCGGGCTGGTGGTAGCTACTTTGTAAACTGATGCTAAATTTACACACCCACATGCTGGTAATCGGTGGGGTGCGCATCATTTGCGCACCGCGCGCTGTTCGCCGGAGCCCCGTCAACCATCGCACAATATTAATCTGTGCCCGGTGGACTTGAACGGAACCACTACTCGCTGGCCGTCTTCGACCCTGCGAGCCCCCCCCGGGGAGAGCTGATAATGTTGGTTCCCGAGGGGTGCGAGGGGGATTGGGCTCTTTTCCAGGTGATCCATGATTTTCCATGCCTGCCGTGGGCTTTTGCTGTCCCGTCATAGTGCTCCCGTCGACAGGGCTTTCGATACCATTATCATTAGGTTGTAACGCATCATTTGTCGTGAATGGGAATGAAATGTGTCCAGGATCCCGGATTTCTTGTACCTCGCGTGGTTTAATGGTGATCAAACAGTTTTTGAACAATCATCAACCAACAATCGACGTTGTTGCAAAATCGTGAACCCCGGTGAGTGGCCCGCGGGGCGCCCTCGGTGAGCTCGGACATCAGTGACAAACACCCAGCATAATGCCCTCTCGCCACGGCCCAATGAAAAGCGGATTCCGCTCAAACAACATATCTGCCACAAAAGGTCAGAAGAGAGCGTACGTGTATGGGGTAAACATGGGTTCGCGTCCGGCATCCAGGATTTTCGCGGTAAATTGGAAATAATTATTTTCCGATTAGCTTGGTTGGTACGCGAAATTCCTTTATACGATCGCGGGGCTTGCCACGTGTCATTAGCTGGGGCCTCAATAGATGAGCTGGTGAGTTGAAGCGGAAATGAAAATGTGGCCAAATATGTGCGCGCGTGTGTGTGTGGACGTAGGATTATGGTAAGCGGCCAGCAACAATAAATGGCCACTGTTGGTGCAGCAAATTGTGAGCAAACCGATAACTGGCCTCCACCACTGTGCTGTAGTGACGTTAGTTTGTCAATGTCCGGGACGTAAATGGCCGCTGTTCGGTGCGTTTGGCGGTGTATAATTATGCTGCATCCATTTCGCGGAAAATTCTGTAGCGATGTAATGAGATCAAAACAGAGAGGAGCACGATTCGTGATTGCAAACGATAATAGAGAATTTTATCGCACAAATCAATTCAGGAGTACTTTTTGTATGCTGCGATGTTTTGTACGTGAATGTGATTGGCTCAAACAAAAACACAAAAAATTAAACTAATTATGAAATTAGTTTCATTGTCTTTGAAGTAACTAAAGTGAATAAGAACAAATTTTACGTTCGACGTTAGATTTCAGTAATTTTCAGATATTTTACTTTTCTTTCGAATTGACCCGAATCAGGTTCTTCGAAAACGAAATAGAAACAGACACAGGATACGATGACAGATGGCAAAAAATGTATGAAATTAGAAACTCAGAATAAAGGCTTTCTAAAAGCCTTTAAGGAGACGATTTGTTCTTACCTACAATTCTTCGAATTATGTCTTACAAAGTGTTGTGCAGAACTAGCTTTACCAATAACTATTGAACTCCAATTTCATTGGTATCTTTTAGATCAGTTCCAACTGGTTTTGAAGCGTTTAAGCATGGCAAGTCATCAAGGGGTTGACGGGATCATCTTTCCTTTTTTTATCCTGATCAAACTTGATTGTCCGCGTAAGTTCCCTGGCAAACACGATATTTAATGTCAAGTCTTAGACTCAACCAATCCGGTTTCAATACAAAAATAGGAAAATGCTTCTGAGGTGTCACGACAACATCATTAGGTATTTGCCAAGCACCTAATTGACTGAAATAGGCGAAGCACCTTTATGCCTTACGGTGTTGCCGAAAGTACCTAAAAAGGACATTCGTAAATAGACCTACCGAAAACTCTGAAAACAATAATTGTCACTATGTGCTTGTCAGTGTGTCAGTGCCTTCAGTTTGCTGGTGTCGACCAGGATCCGTTTTTATAGTGGAACCAGTTTAATTGAAGGCCGTGACGGCTGTATTGTTTTTCATAATTTCTAAACCACAGTTTTCATTAGTGTCCTTCTATATTTTGTACATTTATTCTGTCTCCTCTATCAAGACCCTATTTAGGACTCAATCTTTCCATGCTCATACTTCCGGCTGTCCGTCTGTGTGGCTGTCTGTTAACACTTTTCGCCTGTTTCATCTATTGTTTGTTTTGGTTTGTTTTTAGGAGCTCTCTTCCTAGCTCTTCCGCTCGGTACTGTCCGCTATGCTCTAAATTCCTCTAACCTTCTCTCGTTAGCCTGCACGGTTCGGCGCCTCCAAATCTTGAACCCGAATGCCGGCCGAATGGGCTGGGCCACTGTGCCGCTGAGCTGAGCCACCGAGCATCTCGTAGCGGTCGCCGTTGATTGTATTGCATTTTACCCCCTTTTTCTCTCGTTTCTCGTTTTAGCGGGGCCTTAATCTTTTCGAGGTAAGAACCATCCATATTGCGATTTGATTTTCCCGGCCCGGGCCCAAAGTTGCGAAGTGGCCCTTATCGTCGCGCCATTGCTAAATTAGTTGAACAAATAAAACGTTCGGTCCCTGTCTCGAGGGGCGCAAGCAACAGCGAGAAAGGGTTTTGTGGTGATGCTCCGCCACGGACCAATCAATCGACCACACAGCGGGCGACCCTCCGTTTGTGCCCCGAACCTCATCATAAGCCTGTTGCGTTTGCGATGGAGCTTTAACATTCTCCGGGAGATCGCGCGCAAATATTCAAATAGCCGAAGCCGCTGATGGTCGATCGTAATTTGCACGTGGCGGACACCGATTTTCCAGAACGAACGTCCACGAAACTTTGGGACGCACTTTTCCTTCTGATTGGCCGAGCGCGCCCGCGCTGTTGCCGGACGTCATGTTTTATTTATGAGCAAAATTGATTTCTTGTTCTCGCTCGCTTTCCGTACCGGTTGGCCAGAATGGTGATTCGCGCTCGGTGAACCTAATTTTGTGGAACCTGGGAAAAGTGGTAACACTCTGGCATCCCAGCGTTTATCCCAATATCTTGAGGTACCGTCGAGTCGCGTTTCTGTCGCGATTAAGAAGCGAACGGGGTTTCCTTCGAGAGAGCAATTTAAAAAGCGATGCCAAAGAAAACCATTAGTTTACCGCCGTTCAAATGAGTTTCCCGGCGCCATTGTGTCCGTCAGCCGACGGGCAGTCGGGTTGCTCGGGGCCGTCAGAATATTGAACAGACAGTCGCTTATCAGACCCAACTCGGACACTTGGTCCGCTCCCCGTTTCCATATCAAGTAGAATGAAAAATTATTATTTCGCTACATCCCCCGGGAGGAAGCCTTCAGCCGTCACGGGTCCTCGCAAGTCACACAGATGTCACAGATGCGGACGTCGGACAGCGGGAAGTGTCCGGGGGGCGACATAAAATCGTGTCCGCTGAACGGTGTAACCAGTTTTGCAAAACACTTTGGTAGACTATGGCGCTAAGATTAATCGCGAATGATTTAATAAAATACGTGTAAAGTCAATTGATTTGTGAGCCTCGGCTGCTCTGGGGCTCGAGGGGGCGATTGATGTCCTGGCTGGCTGGTTGGCAGGCAGGTAGGGGTCGTCGTGCTGGAGCTGGTGGTGGTAAATTAAAAGAATGTCATCCGTCATGCGCACCCTCCCACCGAGAAGTTCTGGCGAGGAAAACTGTTCCTATTTCTCAACTCAGAGTTTGCCCCCGGGGCCGGCACAGCAAGCGGGAAAAACTTTTGATTAATGAAACGTGTAATGATAGCGCGCGCGGTTAGTTCTGCTGGAGCCGGAAAAGCAGCTGCTACAGTTCGGTGCGCCATAACTAGGAAGTATTGGTCCCAGGGATAGCCGCCGTCACCGAATATGAGGTTGGAGTTATTGAACCGGAACCATCGGTTGAACCAACATTTTGCAACAATTTCTGAATCCTGCTCCTTGTTGCTTTTAATGCAATTTTTACTCGGAAAAGGGGCCCGGTGGCGGCCAAGATTGTGGCAAACTTTCCCCAAGTTCCTCGTTTCAATGGGAAATCCTCTTATAATAACAAAACAAATTAGCTTCTTACCTCGAAACGCGCCGCGCAGCGGCTTCTTTTCGGAACGCACCCGGCGCCCCGGTGACGAATCAAATGGAAAAGAAGCATCCCTCGCAGGAATCAACCCAACCCAACGCAACCGAAATCTTAGTTCCCAACAAGGATTTTACCCCATTTTCGGAAGGCGCCCTTTTTTAACGCTCCTCTCCATCGCAACCGAATACCGTTTTCCGCAATCCTGGAGCCCTCTCACAAGCCGGGGCACCGAATCTTCCGAAAGGGTTCCGCACCGAGAGTAACGATTCATCAAGACCGGAGAACGAACGGGTGTAAGAATTGATTCGAGCATCATTTGCGTTCACATTGGCTGCGAGGCTAGGGTAATCACGGGGCCAACCTGGCGCGAAATATTGTATCGGTGTGTGTGTGTGTGCCGGCATGATTTCGATTATAAGCCCATCCTGGCAGACGGCAAAAACCCATTCATCCATATTTATCCCCAGTGCTGGGTTTGTGTGCGGTGGGCGGCGTGCTTAGTGCCGGTCTCGTTGTGGCATACATTAGGCTAAGCCCTCCCCCCCACACACACCCGGTGCTTCCGGAGAAGGTGTGCAGTAAGTTGTTTCCCATTACTAGCGACGAGAAGCTGAGAAGACCAGCAATAGTAGGGCGCTTCTTTGTGGTAGAAAATCAAACCTAAAACTGGGATACGATTCGAGACACATTCGTAGACACTACGCGGTAGGGAAAGGATTGAATAATATTCTCGGGGATTCCCCCCTCGAGGACACACGTGTGCTGTTGGCTTAAAGAACTTAGTCGCTTCGTTCGAAGCGGCGAGCACCTCACAACGGAAGAAGTGGAATTCCACTTCTGTTCTGCATTGATCGTACCATTAGCGTCTTCGTTTAGAGAGTTCACTTGTTCGTTCACCTACGTTGGACAGATCGGACCAGTTGCGCCATTAAATGAGCCCGTTTTTGTTGGATTCCGGGATCAGGGCTTAGTTTCGGCCGAAAGTCCTGTCGACCGCCACGGTGATGGTGGTGGTGTAAGCCATTCAATCAGAAAATGACAATAGCATTTATGCTTCCCTTGATTGCATCAAAGCACGCCAAACCATAAAACTGTCATGCTGAGCCGTGAAAGACAATTGTAAATATTATAAAACCAATCCATTTTCTATCGATCGTACCCATCTCCGAAGACGCTGCGGGCGATATCTTCGTGTCTGTGTGGCGGTTCGCATATTTGCACACTGCCGGTGGAGCGTAGCGAGCAGCATGGGTGTTGCCATCATCCGCAAGATAACTTTACCCTTTTGCGGAGCGAGTTTTGCTGGGCCCGCCGTCGGTTGACGTCGAACGTCCCGACGATGTGGGTATTATTTCATATCTTGTGCCGCCCATTCGAATTCCTTCGAAGGATCTCCGAGAGCCGCACCGGGAAGGCGCACGGCGGCAAGGCAATATCACAATTCAAACATTTGTTCGATGGAAAAGCAAAGACGAACGGCAACTTTTGCCTTCCGACGCGAGTGAAAAGTCTTCGCTTTCTTGGGATTTTTCGACGTGTCTGTTACGGAGATCCCGGCGTGGTGCTGGACACCCCGTCGACCCGGCCAAGGATAACTGGTTTGGCAGCATAACTATGCACCGCTGGTCCGGCCAATGTCCGGATACGTTGCCCGATAATGTCATGTGGCCAGCATTGGGCGAACGGATGTCCTGCGCTTCGCCAGCAGGAAACAGGTGGCTTCTACGTGTGCCGGTGGTGGCCACCAGCCCATTTACATCACTCCCGCGCGGCCCACCGGCGTCATATAAATACGTGCGAGGGGTTGACACACCCTTTCCACCGAGCAAATTGGCCACCCACCAACCCCGGGTGGTGGGCAAAAATCAATTGTTGCGCCGATATGATCGCAAAGTGTGTCCCTTTGTGGGGCGGATCGGATCGGATCCTATCGCCCTGTCAAGGCCCGCGCCCGGCGCCTCATATCGCATAAAGTGTTATGCTGTGTACCCCCAACCCCTCAGCAACAACCTGACGTACAGCATGAACCTCACCGCCCCCTGGGGGGGTTTCTTTATGTTTATTTTATTGCCATTTTCTCCAATGGGTTTGGGTCGCGTTTTCCATGCAAAGTTTTCCGCAACCAACAGGAGGAGTGTCTTTGGTGCCCCAAATACCAAAAAAAACCACGCACTTCCACGAAAAGTTCCTCTTCCGGAACGGTGCGTATCGGGGAGGGTTGTATGCGTGTGTGTGATTGAATTATGTGAGATTCAGCGCCCCTTTAATCGATCCGCGGCGATGAAAGTGTTTCCGAAAGCAATAGGAGAGGCCTTCAGCCAGATGGTGATCCTTGATCCGCCCCGGGGGTTACCTGGGGGTAGGTTCGGATGTTTAGGCTTTCCACAAATCAAACAAATCCGAATCCGGCACCGGCGACGACGAGGACGACGACGAGTGTCCCCTCGACGCGTGACTCGCTGATGGAAAGCCGCCGGAAAAACGTGGAAAAGCTTTTATACACTTGTGCGCCAAAAAGCGCGTGTGGGTGACTTCCTGCAGACACCTGTCGCCGATTGGTATCGCCCCACCCCTCTAACCCGACCCCGCCGACCTACTTTATCCCTTTCGCGGCCTAGCGGCCTCCGGTTCGACGGTTAATGGTTCCGACGGGGACTCCGGCTGTCGGTCGCGATTGTGTGCTGTGATAACAACAAACGAAACGGATCTGAATGGGGTTGGCTCTCGACACAAGTGTGTGCCCTGCCCGGCTCCGTTGCCTCCTCTTACGGATCCCCGGTGCGCTGCTGTGTTTTCTTTACCTCAACTAATGAAAAGTTAAACAATAAATGGCCTCGAGACATGGATTAGCTCTTTCTGGCGCATTGTTTCGGGTGTTGCGTTCAGCTGCCGTCGGAATGCAATTGTTCGGTCCCCACGACCGATTGGCTAATGTGTAGGTAGGTAGGTTCACTGTTCAAAGGGATGCCTAACTCAGCATGTAGGCATTATTGATAACCCATTGCTCTCCGCGCGGTCCTTCAAAATGTCGCCCCCCGAATCGCGCCCCATTACATTTATGCTGGCTGGAAAGAAAACATCAAACAAAACACCGGCGATGGAGCATCGAAATCATATGGCCCCCAGGTGGGAGCCCGCACGTACGAACTCCTTTGAAGTCTTCCGCCACACACACACACACACACGCTGGCGATAAGAGCTGACAATTGTTTTCCGGCCGGCCAGCCGGTGTTTTCGGTGTTCGTTGAAATGCTTTCTCGGACTTGGACCACTGACTTGGCGGTGTCCTTCGCGTAACAATAACATCGAATCGTCCCTGGGCCGGGGGCCGGATGTGATAAAAGGCAAACCATAAGATCCGCCGGTCCACACATACACACACACACATGCACACATGCTGGGTCCATGTCCGGTGTGCGGGATTTAGTGTGTCATCGCGAATTTGTTTGCCCAAATCCTTCCGCTAAGTCCGAACCCGATGGTTGGGGAGGGCCCAAACCCGGAAGTGGCGTTGCCGAAAGCCCCGGACCGGGGATGGAGTGCCTCCAGGATGTGGGCGTATTTTTTTACAACCCTGGAGGGGTTCCGTGTCCTTAAGCCATCGGTGCCATTTCTTTTTCGGAAACTCACGGGCCAAGGCATCGTCGGTTTGCCTTCTGCGCTTCGTCGCCTGTGAAGAGAGAGGGGGGGGGAGAGAAAGAGAGAAAAAGAGAGTAAGAGAAGTGTAGAAAAAGATGAAAGAGTCAGAAAAGCCGACGCGGACACAGAATGTGGCCATCGCGCGAAAGCACCGAACGAGAACCACACACAAAAAGCTGGCCCATAATAATCGCTCGCTTCTCACTCGCCAGGCACCAGGACATGCCGTGGACGTGGCTGTAACATGAAAGGACATCACGTCGTCGTGGGTCGGCGGGAGGGTTAGGAAAATTAAAATAAAACAAAACAAGAAAAACGGCGCGCCGCTTGGCGATGAAATGTTAATCGAAAGAACAAGCGGCTCACTAATTTGGTGTCCGCGCTTTACACATCCCGGTCCGGCCCAGGGCTAATATGGCGCCGTAGCAGGGCGAGATGAAAAATGAGATGACCCTTCCCGGGGGGGTGGGTAGTCTGGCCGGGGGTTCCGGAATGCCCGGAAGTGCAAGAGGTTAAATATGTTAATCGTTCGTGCGCGTTCGGGGGCCGGGGTAAGCGAATGACAACTGAGCTGGCCGTTGGTCAGCACCACCACAGTGTGACCTGTGACCTCCGATCTGGGCCGCCCTGGCCAGGTCAAACGAGCCGGGCTTAATGGGTGGGGGTTGCTGCAGGTGGTGATGATGAGCACGAGCGGGCTCGTCTCCTGACGATGCCATTCCCGGCGATGGCGATGGCCGTTCGCCGTCTAAATCCCTCTCGGAAATGGTGGACCAAAATGGAAATGTGTAACGACGGCGGAAGCAGCGAACGCTACGTGGACGGTCTTCCACGGTCAGATTACATGATGGACAGCTCGCAGCTCGTGTGGAGCATAAAAACCGGACGGGGATTGTTCGGGCGAAATCGTCCCGCTTCCTGTCGGTGCCCTCGGTGAAGAGGATTTTGTACCGTCCGCGGCCGCCACCGATCATCGGGCTGTCAGCATATTTATGCTCCGGAGGCCGGACCACCACTCACGGCGCATGGGTCCAGCCGGTTACGTAACGGTCGGCGACGCCCGGACGACGGAAGGATGATTTCGGTACTTTCTTTGTTTCCGTCACCTCGATTATTCATATGCATATCAAGCCCCGGCCCCGGAGTGTGGGTCGTGGGCCGTGTGTGTGTGTTGGCAGTCTGCACCCAACCAAAAAAAAACAGAAGTGAAACGGAGGCACAAAAGTCCTAAACTCCGCATCTTGGCACTGCTCGGGAATTTCAGGTCAAAGGGCAAAAATTGAAAAGGGCGAAGCAAAAATCCACCGGAACGGCTAAATGGCCTAATGGAAAATGCATAACTGCCGCCGGGCCGGGCCGGGCCGGGCTCGGGACCTTTCCCGTGGGGCCGCTTCTTCCCGGTGTGCACAGAGTGCGGAGGTTCGGGCACGAGCACGTGCCTAACCCCGGGTAGGGCGCGCGCAAATCGTCCACCGTCCGAGAAGCCCTAAGTGCCGTGGATAAGATTCAGCGCGCCCTTCGGTTGTTTTTTGCGCTTGTCCCTTGTGTTGAGCCCATCGCCCATCCCTGCTGGGTGGCCAACAAATCTGTGCCGAAAGGCGATGCGTGTGTGAACGTGTGGGGATGAGCGTACATTATCACGGCAAAGGATCCCGGTAGCGGACCTTGTTCCACCTGGCTGGCTAACGGCCGCTCGGAAAGTAGCTTACAGCTTTGCACTCAAATCCCTGGATGCGTGTTCGCGTCGAGGGAGCTGGTCACTGGCTGGTCGAGGAGCACCAACTACTACATGTCCTGACTCCGTTATGATGTTGCGCGAGTTGTAATTTCGTTTAGTGGATTGTTGAAACATTCCGAGATTTGCGTCGGAGACACTTGTGTGGAAATAATGTTGCGTGATTTATAGGCTTCAACTAATCAGCTACTCATCTCAGATACGCATAGTTGGTGCTTGTTGGGTAGCGTACTTATCCGGTACCTACCAGGCTGCTCAATAAGTTTTGCGGTTTAGTAGGCACCGCTACGGGCCTAAATATGTTTTGTTTTGTTGGTACACTCTTCATATGAACGCAAGTGAATGTTCATTTCAATCGGTCACTTAATACTTTGTTTACAAGTTATTTAGTATCCTAAACGAGTCCGTGTCCAGAAGAATTCATAAAAGTTGTTGGCATCAAATTTTTGGGATGCGAAAAGAATTTTGTTTACAGATTACTTGCAAACTGATAAAATAATAAATTTTAAATATTATTGTAACTTTTTAAGATTAAAATCCTTTTTCATCAGGACAATACGCCATGTCATAAGAGCATTTTGGCAAAAATCCATGAATTAAAGTTCGAGTTGTTGGAGTATCCACCGTATTCACCAGATTTGGCCACTAGCGACTTCCATCTGTTGCCAGACCCAAAAAAAAATCATGCTTGGAAAGCGTTTTTTAGCAAATAATGAGATCATAACAGCTATGAAAGGGTATTTTGCAGCACTTCCAGATTCTCACTTCGATGATAGAATTCATAAATTGGAATCTCGTTGGAACAAGTGTATTGATGTTGTGATAAAGTGTATTTCAAGCCACAAAATTGTGTTTTTCTTATCGAAGCGCAAAAGTGATTGAACAACCAAGTACTTTCGATAATCGCTGAAGTCAATAAATAATACGCAACTTAAGCATCCTCACAGAAGGAAGAGCGCACGTGATCGTGATCGCATCTTTCTCCAGTTTTCGAGTTTCTGCGAGGCATATCAAGTGCTTGAAAACAATGTTTTGAATGACGTTATTGTAATTACCGGAAAAGTCCAAACATAGGATTACATTATAAATCTCAAGCTGTCTTTGGTCGATTACATTGCTGAAGAAATGTTCTCACCGTACCGTTCTATCGCCTCTGAGCTTTGTAACGAGCATCGAATGATTGGTCACCGATTGCCGAACATCGCTAGATATTTGCGAAATCCACTCAAACTCTGTTTTATACAGATCAAGATTCCAAAAATTTAAATGCTTTCAACGGACATCGTTGCTATATCGTAAGTTTGGAGATTTTTCAGTAAATATAGTCTCATTGCAATCAAAGAGAATTGGATTAACAGATCATGGCAACATATTTTCGGTGTTTTCCAACCGAATTTTCAATAACATTGACACAGTTGATGAACTATTAGTTTACAAAATTGAAACACTTTCGATATTTGTGAGAGGAGTCTTGATGTGATGGACTTCTTTGATTCAAAGTCATTTGGATTTCCATTTTAAGTCTTTGAAGTTATTGGGCGTTCCATTTGAAAATTTTACATACCATGGCGATTACTATTTATTTTGTTTGTTGTTTCGTACACATAAAACAATGATACAGAACGCCTATTTATGTAATAAAGTCTCAAACTTCAACTGATTCAAAGGTCCAACTGATTATTATTGAACAAGATTGAATCGTCCTAATATAACTAGCCACCCAGATAAGGCACAACTTAAATATTCAACGTTAGGCTTTTTGTTAATTTGCGCTTATTGTGACACCGTTACCGACGGTTATGTTTCGTTCGGTCGAATTCAAACCAAAACTACGTACTTCGATCGAAGTACGGGATCACTGATCGCTGATGGTTGAAAAATATGTTAAGTTGTGGCTGTTTAAAAAACGCCCAAAAATTGTTACAAAACTGTGTTCAAATTTTGCGCATAGCGAACGCTTGCCAAACACTCGTTTCCGCTGTCGTCGTACAAATCACCAGGCGCCCGCAACAGGCAGTGCTCCTCAGAGGTCCTGCGTAGCTCGTCCCGTCGCACGAAGCGCAACAGATTCTGGTGGGGCCCCCTATTTTTCCCCGGCCCTGTTGCGCGTTCCAGGAGCTTTCCCGCGGTGTCACACGACTCCCCGAATTTTCCCCAACGCGCATCGGATACGTCGCAGGAAGCAACAATTCGCTTGTTGCTTCAACCGCGGCCGTATCGCTTGTTGCTGTTCCGGTAGCCCCAACACGCGCCATCCCCAAAAGCTCACCGAAAATCCGGCAAGCAATCAACTCGTGCGACGTGCGTGGTTGGAGCTTTTTCTGTGCCAGCGACAACTTTCCCCGCCAGCGCGGAGCTTTCGCAGCGCGACATTCGGCTCTCGTGGACACTGATAAGAAATTCCCCGCTCGCGCAAGGACCCTGATGATGATGACGGCGGTGCCGATGACGGTGGACGGTGTCCGACAGGCGCGTCGTCCTGTTCTGGCACGACCAACATTCCGGAGCCGAACGAGTTCGGGAGTCGGGAAATCGTCGTTTATCTATCTCCGACACGACGACGACGCGCCGATGTTCGGGTCGATGTTGGCCGCCCGGAAACACATTACATGGCGATGGATCGGCCCGACCTCGCGGTACAGGTGTGCTGCTGCGATCAAACAAGTGTTTGTAAGTGTGGCCGATTTGGATTTTCACCTGCATCGGGTGCCCAGAGCGTGCCGGAGCGATGGTCCGTCCGGAGACAGAGCGATACAGTGGCGGCAAAGTTTACAGCAAACGGCCCGATTCTTGTCAGCGAAAGGTTCTCAATTTCCCTTGTGGGAAAAGTCATGACACCCAGTTATAAGTCAGTAATGCACTGAAGGTGCCCAGAAGCAGTTCCGTCTCTAGGTCGGCATGAGGAACAGGTCTTGAAATTCGATCGACCGACCGAAGAAGCGTCGAACGAATCGGAACTGGACTGGAACCAACTTCCACATGCGGACTGGCGGGCAGCATAACAGACGGGGCCAGAGTGCAGAGTAATTATCTCTTCGTTTCCGTTCGCTCCGTTCACACCTGTCCCGGGAGCTGCTGACGTGGCGTGCCCGGTGATCGGTGGACTCGATCCCAAAATGGTGGCTACGTTCTCGATCGGTTAGCTTGCTGATAAGGATACGCTTCCGATTTTGCATCCTTCCTCCGGTCGTCTGCGAGTGTCCGTTTGAGAGGTGAGTGCGCTATCACTTGCCTGGCTCGCTCTAACTTAGCGCTCTTTCTCTCGCTCGGCCTCCGACACTGTTGCGCTCCCGTCAGGGGAAGCCGCCACCCTTGTGGCGTGGTACATAAGCTGTATTATTCATGATCGCGGTGCGAGCGAGCCATCAGCCGCCGTCTCCGTCACTCCCGGCCGGATGGCGCGAGAACGATCTTGCGTGTCTTTTCCTTCGCGCGTTCTCGTGGACACGCAACACCCGGGCCGCGTGATACGTAGCGGCGTCCCCGCCAACGCCGGGCCAGAGTGGCCGGAGCTGCTTCCACAGCCGCGCGAAGGAATGTTCTTTCGCATCCTCTCCGTCTCGGAGTCGGCGCACTGCGGCAGTGCTTTTTGTTTTTGTTCTTCGGAGTTCGGAGTCGAGCTCGCTCGCTCTCTCGTGGCCGGTCCTTTTCTGTTCTGGGTCGTGGTGGTGTGGGTGTCCGCGCGACTCGAACGCCGCGTGAATGACCGACCGACCGACCGGCAGCATCATCATCGTCATCGCCGCCGCCGCCGCCGCCGTCCTCCAGCAGCCGTCTCTTTTGCGGCGCTTCGGCCGGCTCTCGGGCCGATCCGGCTTTCGCTCGGGTGGCCTCACGAGCGAAGACCCCGAAGGCACACACCACCCGAACGTGGTGCCGGGTTCGGGCCGGGCTCGGCTCGTTGGCCGCTCGTTGGCCAGCGGGCGGCAGGCAGTACATATCTTTTATGTATTTATGTTGGTTGTGTTTCGTCCACGGTTTTGTTATTACCTCGAAAAACCAGTCGATTTTATTTCAGTCTTCATACAGTCTTCGCTTTAACCCGTTCCAATCTATCCGCCGCTCTCACAGTTATCACAGTAATAATACCACAACCACCACAACAGCAGCCAAACAGAGCACCCTGGCGCGCGCAGCATAAGCGCATTATTGATATCCGTAGCGGGAACGCGCGTTTAAACTCACGAAACGCGGCAAACGACAATCAGTGGTTAGCGCGAAGAATCTTGCAGTCTCCGAGGACACCCGGACTCGTTGGAGGAAAATCTTGTTGGGTGATCTTCTCACACGGACCCTCTCGACTCGGAAGTCGGATCGGAGCACTGTTTTCCACTTCAAAAAATCTCGAACTCTAACCACCGGTGGCCGTCGTCGTGGTGTCGAAATTGTCGAAGGAAAACTCGTCGCTGTGATTCTAGAACCAGAGCTCAGAAGTGATCCACAGCTTAGAGTTCCACGTCAGAATCGTAGCAACAAACCTTCTTCTTGAGGAACCTGAGTGGTGCGAACGGGACAGACAATCGGAGAGTGACTTTGGCCGGGAAAATCGGTACGATCGAGAGAGACCCCGCGAGCGAGAGATCAAGACACGATCACCGCACACACGCACACGAACTGCCGACTGCCGGGTGAGAAAAAGCGGAAAAATCTCAAGTGGCCGCGGCCTGCCTGTGTGTGTGTGTGTGGAGTTTCCTCTGGTGGCCTCACGCGTGACTGACAAGAACGTGCCGTGCGTGCGTGCAGTTTTAGTGAGTGTTCTTTTCCGCCCTTTTTCCAGTTCTGGTCCTTCTCGTCGATCGCGATCGCCTCGGTGAACGGTGTGTGTGTGCGTGTGTGTTGTATGCGTACGTGGTTCTGTGTGCGCGCAAAAGTGAGCCTTGGTGGTGGTGAGTCGTTTGTTTGTTTTCACACCCTAACAGTGGCTAGTGGCGATCGGTAGTGGTGTGGTGGTGGTAGTCTCAGCACAAGCGCACGACAGGGCATTGGCGTCGAAACAACATAACCACCGCCTTCCCCGCCCACCGCCCCGTCAAAACGACAACGAAGTGGCCGCCCCAAAACGGCCCGCGACTCCCGAGACTCCGCGAGATCGAGATCTTCGAAGCAAGGTCGACGTCGACGACGCGCCCGATCCTTCCGATCCCTGGCATCTCCCTGGCCTTGACTTGCTGGGCTGAGCCAGTCCACCCTCGAACCTTTCATTCCCCCCTCCGAACCGACTCCGGGTCCGGCCCGAGAGCCTGTTCTTTCCTTACACACCCTACACACACACACACGCTCAGCACACAATCCTGGTTTTTGTTTAATTTCATTCGGTTGACCGCGTACTAACCCTTTGAAGGACAACTACCACCGGTACCTCCGCGAATCTCGCCGTTCCTCGGTCTGCAGAGTCTGCAGAGACGGCGTTGCTGGCTGCTGGCTACGCGGTAGATACCAACAATTGTGCCCACCGCCCAAGGAGTCGGACTCAAGATCACCGCAACTCGGTCGGACGTAACGTGTGACGTGCCAGACAGTTTTGAATATCGAACACAAAACAATTACCATTTTCAATTGAAAGGCAGCAGAAGAAGTGTTTTGTGCACATTTTGCACACACTCTCCGCCACACGCACACACAGCCCCCAGAGGGTGTAACAGGTCTTTCCAAGTCAGTCGCAAATCCTACATTCCACACACGCTCTAGAGCTTTAGACGATCTCGAAGACGAGATGCGATAGGGCGCACCGCTCGTTGATAAAGAAAATCCGAGAGAGGTCTCTAAGAAGTGAACCGAAAGAGTGGCCCAGGAAACGGGTTTACCCCCCCCCCGAGCAAGAGCAACAGCAGCAGAAGCAGCTAGAGAAGCGCGACTTAATGAGGCGCGTTACTGTAGACGAACAGGAACGCTGAACAGGAAAACGCGAGAACGAAGACGCAACAACGCGGCAAAACAAGTGAGGTAGAAAAAAGAGGAGGCAGAAAACCGAAACATATCAGAGAACGTAAAGCGCGAAGCGCGGAACAAGGAAACACAATCAAAGAAAGAGGAAGACAGAGCGATAGAGAACACGGAAACCACCAGGCTAACCAACCTGTCGAACTCAGAAGTGGTCGGTGAAGATTCCGCCAGAAAGTCGAAAAGGGGGTGAAAGAATTCTTCCCGACTCCCGGGTTGTTACGCTGTTCCGTTTCGCTGGTTCCAAGCGGAGTTCCGCTGGCAAGGTGCTGTGTACACAGGTGTTGGTGTGTCTGTGTGTGTGTGTTGGTGATCTTTCGATCCCGTGCTGGAGCTTCTTCTGGAACTACAAGCGTATACAAGCGAAAACCTACACACCGCGCGACAGAGCGCCGTGTATACGATCGCCAGGAGAGAGAACCCACCCCCAGAATCTAGAACCCGTTGGGCCGTGGTTAAACTGGTGAGCAGGGCACACGCCAGGGGGGATAAGGTATTTTTTAAGGTGTGCTCCGTCTGGGGATCGCTGACGCGGCATCGGTCCGCGGTCGATCGTCGACCGTGCGTGCGCTGTGAAACCGGTTCTAGACATAATCAAAAATAATTACCCACTAATACCAACGCGCAGAGGTGGCTTCTGCCACCCATTTAAGGCCACCGCGAAGCCAGCCCCCGGCACCAAGACACGCAGCACGCCGGGTTTCCTCCGCGACTTGAAAGTTGCGTGTGTCAGGAACCATCAAGTTCGGCGTCTGGTTCTCTGGCTCCGTCTGGTACGAAGCCAGGGTTGTTGTGGGTGTTGGCCAACAGTGTGGCTGATAAGAGCGAGGGAACCACAGGAAGACTTTGCGGTGTGGACCGCTTTTGGAGACACGCACGCTTCGTCCGCGGGGTGTGTCCGAACACGAATCCTAGGGTTAGAGTCTTATAGAGATCAGTATTTGGGGCGCGCCAGTAGTAGACCGTATACGGTACCTAGACATATACATATAATAGCTAAATGTTGCGTTAAGGAGATTACGGTAAGGAAGCAAGGAAGTGAACATAACCCAACCAACAATCATTTGGGAGGGGCTCCAACCAACGACAAATCGGGTCGACAATCAAAAGAAAGCGTTTTGACAATCATCAAATATATCAAAGGCACTTTCGCGTGTACGAGTCTCGATCACTCGCAACGGTGACAATCTTCCTCACAATCTGTGCTATACCCTTTCTCGGAACTATAGTATCTTTAGGCGCTCCTAGGCTCTACGGTAGGTTTCAGGAGAGCCACGCGGCCCCCTTGCGGTGTGACAATCTCTATATTTTTCGAACCAATCCTTCAATCTGTGCCGGGTGCAGCGACGACTGCAAAGAGCGACTGCTCACCCGCGTGTTGTAGTACTGTAAGGCCCAAACACAATTGACGATCAATTATAGGTAAATTTTTCAACACACATACATTTAACGTAGCTAATCTAAACCAGCATCATATAGGCGGGCGCTAGGTGTAAGACAAATTTTTCATCGTTATATTCTGAGTGAACAGTGTGTGTGCAAGGGAGCGAGTGAGAGAAAGAAAAAGGGAGGTATCTAGAGAGAAACTATTAGGCACTAGTTGTAGTGGTGCGTGTGTGCGTGTTGTGATTAAGTATCTAAGCCAAAGCAAGAAAACGTAGGATCAATTACAACCGTAAGCCCATCCCCAGGAGCGCACGTGGCGTGTGGCGGACAAAACATTCACGTCACCACGTATTTCCGACCGAGTCCGATCTTTTGTCCCCCCTTTTTACAACCCTCGGCGGCGGCAGCGGCGGCGGCAGTAGCGGCAGCAGCCAGCAACGCCAGCAGCAGCACCAGCAACAGCAGCAGCGGCGGCGGCGGCAGCGGCGTAGGTATCGGTGCAAGTCCTTCCACGCTCGTTCCGCAAGGTCCACCGGCACAGCTACAGCAGCAACAATCACTGTCACTCCCGGCGACACTGCAACCCTTTTCTTTGCATCCACCTCCCCCGAACCAGACCAGCCCCCAGATAGCGCCCCTGTTCCACCAGCCAACGTCCGCAGTCCTACCCAACAGCCCTTCCGTCGCCACCAGTGCTACGCTCTACGCGGCCGCAGCAGCAGCAGCAGCAGGAGCGACAGTCGGTGGTACTTCCGGCAGCAGCGGCGACAGTCAGGGTGAGCTTAGCGCCGCCACCACGCCGAACGGGTACGCCGGGTGTAGCCAGCAGTTCTGCTACTGTGGTCACTGCTACCCAGCAACGCACCCAGGTCTGTACCTGCCCCAGGCACACCACCCGGTGCAGCAGGCCCTGTTCGGGCGCTACGCTCCAGAGCTCCAGAGTCTGAGCGGCACGAACACTACCAGTAGCAGCACCAGCACCAGCAGCAGTTGCGTCGATCCGCTCGGTCATAGCCACTCCGCGGCGTCCTCGGCATCCGGGAGCAGCGAGCTCAGCTACTACTCGGCCAGCACTACGGCCACACCGTACCACCACCACAGCTACCCGGCGGCGGCCGCGGCACATCCGCAGCTGTTCTCGCCGGCGCTAACCCACCACCACCAGCTGGCGCTGGTGCAGCAAGCCCATAACCACCAACTCGCCCAGCAACAGCAGCAGCAGTACCAGCTCAGTCGACTCTACTACCACCACCACCAACAGCAGCAGCAACAGCAGCAGCAGCACCAACAGCAACTGCATCAGCAGCAGCGCCACTTCGAGAGCAGCCGCAGCAGTAGCAGCAGCGCCCACAGCAGCAGTACCTGCAGCAAGACACTAAGCATGGTAAGCATGGCGATCCACGATCCTCTGGGACTTGGGTCGATCTACCTACCGGACGGTGGTCCGATAGCTGCGACGATCTACTGCGCCGACCACTTCGACCACCGCGGACGCGACTATTCCGGGAGCCTCGGGGCCAGTAATTCTGCCTCGCCCTACTCTAGTAGCAAGGGTCCACTTTTCTCTGTCTATCTTGATCCTTCATCTACTACTGCTAATACTGCTACTAGCACCAGTGACAGTAGTCCATCAAAACTCCCTTCACCGGCAAGACACTATCACATCAACTCACGCCACATCACCACTGGCACGAATCATCCTTTCAAGGTACAGCAACCCAAGGTAGCCTGCGTTGGCTTACTGTTGTTCTATTGCTGCTGTCCCTCGGCAGCCGTTAGATTGACCGTTTACTGTACGATTCTCCGTCCGTCCGTGTGTGTGTGTGTGTTGTTCTGCGTGTTTGAATGTTCAGGTTCAGGTTCAGGTTCAGGTGTGCTATGTTCCGTTCCTTGGCTCATTCGGTTGTGTAACGTCGCAGAATATGTGTTTTGTTCGCACATTAGTAGTGCTATGCATGGGCAAAATCTTCACAAAAGTGTTGAAAATCCGTTCACTACATGACACGATTACTGAGCGCAATAAGAGACTTCCTTTCGGACCTGAACGCCATGTGTTGTTAACGCAACGGAATCGAAACGATTCGACGAAGAAGAATGCACCAACATACCAGGTTGTTCAATAACGTTTGTGGTTCGATAAAAAAAACACAATTTTATTGTTCGAACTACAATTGTTCCAACGAGATTTCAATTTATGAATTCCATCCATAAAGTGGGATTTTGAAAGGGCTTCCAGATACGCTCGCATAGCTGAAGACAAGGATTTCCCGACTATACTTCAGACAAAATATTGCTTACATTACACAATAAGATGCCCAAGGCTTCTATTAAATCGCTTTCAGTCGCTCAACGATTTTCCGAAACGGTATCCTGATTTTTTCTGCAATTTCAAGTGTTGTTGCTGTTTTTGGACGTCCTCGACGTGGATCGTCTTCAAGGCTTGTACGACCACGTTTAAATTCAGCAACCCATCTTTTTACTGTACTAATTGAAGACGAAGAATCCTTATATACTTTCAACATTCGTTCATAAATTTCCTTTGCTTCCAACACCTTCCAAAAATAGAAATTCATTCACCGCACGATACTTGACTTTTCCCATTGTACAGAAATGTTGTGACACGTCAATATTAAATGGCTTGGAAACAAAGAATGAAGTGACAGATTGAAAAGAAACTTCACACACGTTCATATGAAGACGTAACTAAAAAATAGTTAAACTAGTAGCAGCGCCCGCAAAACTTATTTAACACCCCAGCGCACACGAATGGTGTGTACTGACGAAATTGCTCACGACATTCGTGTGTGCAAAAGTGGGTGACGAAATAAATGTCAAAACTGATCTTAATCTGCGTCTACGGCTTGGTTGTTACATAGCATTACATCGTGGCGAGATCAACGATCATTTTAAAATCAAAAAGCTATGAAATTTCACCAACAACTTTATGATATGGTTAGTCCTGTTTAGAGATGAACACAAAACGTTAACACTTCATAACTTCGAGCTCGAGTGTTCAGCTTCAAGCTTCCGTATTTGATTCAGAAGCGCCGATGTTATGTGATGTTCGTGTCTGATTTAGTCATTTGTCACTCTAAATAGATAGCTTATCGTACAATCCATTGCAATCCTCCGAACATCCCAGATCCGATTGCAAGATATTAAGCCATCAGGAAGCACATCTTGTAGCTTCTCAGCTACTCCTGAGAAATAATACGCAAGATCTCTTTGGTATGATGAACTATTTCTAAATTTTACTGAATTGAATTACATTTTCAGTGCCAGTTTTTCGCTGGCCAAATTTCACTCTGACCATCGCGCTCGGCACAGAGCTACTTGATTACGTCGAGTGTGTATTCGGGCTACCGGGCCATTATCGGAGCGACGATTTTGCGGTTGGGTCGGGGCCGGTTATCTCTTCAGCTGCCTGAAGTGTGCTGGACTAGTGGCAGTTCCGGGTAGCGAACCATCGCAGTGTGGAGCGCACTCGGCCGCAGTCGAGCCAGTCAATTGCGTGCACGTGAGAGTAGGAGCAGTAGCAGCAAATTAATTAACAATGCAATCCGCCAGAGACTGGACGCACCCCCGGATGGGTACTGTTGGCCTCGGTTGACCCCCGCGATATGCGCAGCCACATGTTGCCGTCGCTCGAGCCATGCAACATCGGCGGAGCACATGGGCATGGACCCGGCGTAAGGGAGTAACATATTCGCCCATCATTAACGATGGGCGGTGATGATAACTGCACCGCCTGTTCCACACATTAGCAGAGGATCCTCCGGCTTCCGGTTCGGCATTATCTTTGCGGCTCCCTCCCCCCGGGGCTCAACCGTGACCGTGGTCACTCCTGTTGGCCTGCGCCTGCTATTGTTTATTTATCTCTGGAGATAATTTGCACCACCGAATCCTTATGAATTGCTAATCAATTGATTAATTATTTCCCAATCAGGGCCAATTTGCGTAACCGGCGCAAGTGGCACGCGCCGGCGGGGTCAGGGTGCGCAGCATTTCCGCCCCGGGGTTCCTGGAAGAGGACCGGTTTGCCAACGGGGATCTACTTTTGTTAATAAATGATTGTTGAATCCCACCGCGCGCGGTGTCCGCGGTCAGCAGGATGCGTGGCGGCTCGTTGTGTACTCAACATTGTACGCTACAATCGTAGTGCTACAATCTGTGGTCCATTTTTTTGTCGATTGCTCCGTTAGCGCATATCGCGGGTATCGACAGCACGCTTGCCACAACATATCGGAGATCGGGTGTCGGTCAGTCTCATCTCTTGGATCGTTCGGCTGTATATTGTTATTTTTTATACCTAAAAGTACCTAAAGTTTTTGTACCTAAAAGCCGTAAGTTAACGAAAACAATTGACAATTGATTGGACTACTTCAATCATGGGCTCGAACATTTGACGGCGATTTATGGGCTGTTGTCATTTGTTGACGCCTCTTTTAACTAATTTTAAGAATTTGAGAATTTTAATTGATGTGAGACTGAGTGCTGAGAGTAACAATGGTTTGTTGCCTCTGCACACATTCGACACTTAATACTAGTTTAGTAACCCTTCTGGGGATCAAATCAGGACATTCAGTTTCCAACATCTAAAATCTCTACTGTAATGTAACGCCTAGAACCTGTCAAAATTGCACAATTTCGACACAGCTCAACTGTAGAGAGGAAGAGCTTCTGGTCAACTTCCTGGAATGTGTTTCGGGGGTTTCATTGGGTTTGTACACCGCGACTGGCGGAATAATTTTAAAACATTTTTCTCATTTTGTGTAATAAAGACCAAAATATGCAATTAATTAGCGCCATGCCATGGACTGAATTCTGGGAACAATTTCCAGCATGGTGGCGATGGGGTTGCTGAACCTTCTGACGCGTCTGTCTATCATGCCGATACCTCTGCACATTGATCGATTATGGTGCGGTTATGCGGTGGACAGCATAAAACACGTACCGCTGAGTGATAGCAGCTATTGACCGTGCATTGTTTGACCGATGCTCAGCCGGCCATTTTCCGATGATTTTTCGATATCAAATGAACGTTCCCGCGGTCACCGCAGGACGTCCGGGTGCTTCCGACTTGGTCCGGTTGTTTGATCGCCCATTGGCGAACGGTTTACATTAAAGTAATTGCCACGCCACACCACGTAGGTGGGCACATTTTTGTCTAGAAACGAGGAGTCAAACCCGTCCAGAGTGGCATTTTATGGAAGTTCGAACCCACTCTGGAACCTCCGGCCGGAATTCGGCTACGCAGAGAGTGCGTGGTCAATGGTCTGTGGTTGGCCGTCCAAAAGCTAATTCCAGTGCGTGACGTGAACGTTCTGTTACGCTCCGAGCGGGAACCCTAGCATAACCCGTGGCCACCGGCACGGGTGTTGCATCAATCACGCAACCCGAAATCGTCGCCTTTATGATTAATATAAATTTTAGCATCTTTAATTCTTCCGCTGGGCGGCACGGACTCTCCCGGAGAGCCCGTTGTGCCATCAGCCGGAGGGATGTGACCGAACAGAGATGACCGGAGTGACCGCATGATATGTGTCAGGCCCACACGACCGGGGAGCGATGGGTCGTGTTCTGATTCTCTACCGACCGTGATGGTGCCGACAGTTTTGGGGTTTTCTCACTCAATCCCCTGGAATGGGTGCGGAATGGAGTGTGGTGGCCCCTTCGAACCCCCGCCCGTGCACGCCGGATTGGGCTGTTAATTATCCAAAGTGAGCGAAAAAGGCTCCATCCTTCCGCAGGCGAGCAAAAAAGACAAGCATCCGACGTTGTTCATTCCGAAAGGCAGCGCGCTTCGAAGCAAGTACATTAAGAACGAGGACGTGCTCCTGTGTGTGACCATCCCCGGCCATCGTGCTGAGGTTTAGTGTCACCGGCGCGAGTGTACCGGCCGGGTGGCAAGAAGGCAAAGGCACCGCCTTTAGGGGTGATTATGTCTGTTAGGGTACGCTTTCACATCGCCTCTGCAGGATCTGTGCAGGCCAGTCTCGTAGACGTAGGCTCTTTTAAATACCCGGTGGCTATTTTTGCGGTACCAGGCACGTATCGAGCATACAAATAAACACACACACACATAGAGGCCGATGCTCGATGACAGGGAACAGGACAGGCAACATGACACATCTGAAACGGGAGCCCATAACCGGGCCGTGCCGGGTGGGTTGCGATGTGTCATAAAATCTTTTGCCAACATATCAAGGGCTTCGGGGCACGGCACGGCACACGGACTCTGCTGGGGCCGTTGGCGACGGGTGGCCTAGTGGCGGAGGGTGGCTTGAACAAATATGAATGACAAATTATCTCACTCCGCCGCACGTCGTCGAGGCTGCCCCGTGCTGCAGCTGATTCGGTGCTGGATAAGCAGTATTTATCCTTCCGATCCGCTCGCTCCGAGGGCTGGTGTTAATCGCCCGCAGCGCGTGAAGGCGTGTTGCATTTTCAATTTTCCACCAACAAAAAACCCTCACACAGAGAGAGAGAGGAAGAGAGCTCAACATTTACGCAATGGAAACATTTTTGTGTTGATAATCAATGGAAGATTATCGGCTGATGCGATGATTATTCAACGGTTTGTGTAGGTTGATGAATGAACAAAGGCTTTTGTCTCTTATTTGTTCACAATTAGTTGATGGGTTGTTTCAATCAACCGATCGGACTAAAAAATCAAACAAACGATCTCACACGTCGATGTCATCTTCAGTGAGTAGATATCATTGGGATAAGTAATTGTCCATTCAAGCAGATTATCAATGTTTCTTTGATTTCAATTTGTAAATGCATTGCTATTGAATATATTATGTTACTGCGAAAAATATATTGAACACACTCCAGCAGCTTCATAGTAGATTGCTGAGTGTCGCTTACAAAATGTCAAAATGTCTACGAAAGTGATTGCGATGTCTTGTTTAAAGTTCTTTTTCCTAGAAACGGCATAAGGCACATTTTTAACAATAGAAGATGCTAAAGTTGCCAACATGGAGTTCATAACTTTCAACAGGATAACATGATTTTTATGGATAACAGAATTGCGGAGAAAGGATAGGAGAAGATCTGTGAAAACATTCTACTACATTAGGATCACTTTTGCATAACAAGAGGGCTCCAACGTATGCAACGTGAATATTTTTAAAAAAGAATGAAAACGATGTTATACTATTGTCGCTTTTTTTATGTTGATGTCTTACGTTAAACCAGTCCGTTAAATCGACGGATCGGTTGTTTAATTATCAAGCACATCCTCGCTCCACTTTTCCCTCTTGAAAGGATCAAATGTATCATCATTGTTCGCAGTGTAATCCCATCTGTTGTTGAATCCTTTTTTCTTTATTTAAGTTTAACTCGAAGTGGATAATTAGCTAATGCCGATTAACAACACCTTTTTGTGTCCGAACGAACGATCTGAACGTTTACACGAAGGTAAAACATTACCATCCCCATTGCTTGGTACTTCTACGTTTCGTTAATCGAATCGACTCTGGCGAGATTCTCCCACGTTTTCAGAACCGCTCGAGGAAATTATTATCAAATTCCAGCTAAAAGCAAGGCTTTTGCAAATCTCCCGAGCCGGGATCGGGTTTTAAATCGTGTTTTCGCTTAATTAGCCACCGGACGGACGGGGCGGGGGGAGGGATTGGACACGAGTGTCCTCCTCTTCGGTGCGCCAAACTTGTCAGGTGCCTAATAATTAATCTTATGGGTTTATAATCTGCATCTGTCAAATGGGCTTCACTCGGACAGCCCGACTAAAGAGCCCCCCCGGTCGTTAGATGGCGTCAATCTCACCACCATCAACAGCTCATAATCATAATTGTTAAGGATTTACCGACCCGGGGGTGAGGGAGGGCGTTCAGGAATGACAGCATAACCTCCACGCGCGCGATGCACTTTGCCGGGTGCATCATCTTGCGCCCGTGTGGTCCGGCATTTTCCGGTAAAGTTTATTTATAAAACACTCCATTCTACACGCAGACACCGGGTGTGGCGTGCGGCGCTCCGGCCCGCCGTGCCTTTCGGCGGTGGATGACGCCGGCCACTAGGTGTTGGCGGCGTAAAGCAAATAATTAATTAAATGAAATTTTAATCTTTTATAAAGTTAATTAAATTCCACTGGGCGGTCGCCGCCGCGCTCGGTCGGTCGGTCGGCTTTGCTAACAAGCCGGATGTGGGTGCATCACCGCGTGAGCCCGTGTGTGTGTGTCAGAAAAGCTTCGTTCCGGTCAAACACCGTCACCACCGGTCGGTGGTCAACTGGCACTAGCCACACACGCACGAAATTCCATACATCCCGTGATGGAATGCCTGCTTTGGATATGGCGGTTGCTGCTGTCGGTGGCCTCCTTCGGGTTCGGGCTGTGGCATTTCGGGGGCAATGAAGTCAGTCCATTTACTCGGAGTGACAGTGATGGGAACATTTTTGTGAGAAAATCGATCGAAAGTCTGTGTCTGTGTGTGTGTGTTACGGGCTGGCAACAGGCAGTGCAGTTCCACCGTTGTTGGATCCAGCCTATCCGAAAGAAAAACGAATCCTCTGGCCTGGCCTGGTTTGGCCCCCTCATATCTGTCTGGCGGGAAATTGCGATTTTAATTTTTCAATCTCAACCCGGATGCTGACGGCCAGGGACGGTACCATTTTGCCAACGCCCCCCCCCCCCCAGAGTTCATTCAGACTTCGTTGTCGTAGTTGTCTTTCGGTGGTGGTTTGTTAGCCCAAAAACAGCAGCAGCAGGAGCAGCCGTTGTTGTAACCGCACGCCACGCCACTGGAACTTAGTTTTTCGCGACCAACTCGACGCAGGAAAAACGCCACCGGGCAGGGCGACCGCGTTCTATGGAAATGTATGTGGAACAATTTCCTGTTTTGGCACACTCGACGACGGCCTCGGCCAGGGCGCCGGCCGCCGACTGATGGGTCCAATCGAGATAGGGCACGATTTTTCCGCGGGCCTCTGAGCGGTCTGGCCTGGCCTATGTTTGCATGCAGGTTGTCTGTTTCGGGAACCTACCGGGCAACGTCAGCGGGCATCATCAGCACGTCAGCAGCCGCCCCTTTCTCCGCGGGGCCCTGATTATCGCCGTGCGGGCGTTCTAACGTGAGCTGAGATTAAATTTAATTTTCCACGAATTTGCATGATTCGTGCAGGCGGTGGATGGTGGATTGTGGCCTGCAATGAGCGGGGTTTTTTGTGCTTAGAAAACGGTTCGATTCCGGAAGGAACTCTCTCTCCCTATCCGCTCACAGCACAATGGAGACGCCTGGTGCCGATGAGCAAATGGGCGCTTCATTTTAGGTTGTTGCGTTCACCCGTGCCGTAGCAGCCCCGAACACGGCTCGAACAACCAACCAGAACCTCACCGTTTCATTCTTCTTTCCGAGAAGCGATCATGTTCCGTAACTTTGCCCCTGGCGGTGCAGAAGCAGAAAAAAACAACTCCCTTTTGCGCCCTTTTTTGCGCGATTCCGGAGTATCACCGACCATTAACTTTCATTTTATGAACAGGCAGGGGCCCAATCGGTGTGGTTGGGGCCACGGGTTGGGGCGCCACACCCTTGAACCCTTGGTAATGTGGTTGGTCCATTAATTTCACAACCATAATCTAGTTCCCGTGCAAAATTGCAGTCCGGCCGAGCAAGACCTGTTGGGCGGGCCACATTACCTGTTCCCGTCCCGTCTTTAATTTTCTTTCCACGAGCCACCCTCCTGGAACCTGCCTCCCTCCTTCAAGGGTGCTGGTTCAATGTCCTTCCGGTGAAGTTGGGGTGCGAGATCGGCCATTAGTTTCGCCATTTCCGGAACCCGGTGTGGTTCGCGCCAAGAATCGCGTGCCTCGCCGAGTTCGTCTGCGTCTGCTGAACACCTGTTACCCCAACTCCACCTCTGACCGGGCTGCTGCAACTCCAGAACCGCGGAAAGCGCGGAGTGCGCGGATCGGAACTGGGATTAATTGAAATTTTATTGGCTGCACAAAAAAGTCCGAATCGTGTAACTTCTGTTCCCCCGAGGCGCAACGGAGGGGTTCCGAGACGGAGCCAGGCCATACACACACACATACACACACACACACGCAAGCCACTAATTTTCATCGAGCTCCTTTCTTTTTCGCTGCACTTTCGTTGCAACACAATCTCTCTCTCTTTCTCTCTGGGGTTTTCTCCGAGGGGCCGATTTCCGGTCCGTTGCGCTCCCAACCGAAGCGTGCGATGCGCGGATTACTTCCTTCGTGTGGTGGCCGCCTTCTTCTTATGTGGCGCGCTTCGTAAGGGCCTTATGTTTAGGGCTCAGCTCGGCTGCAAAAAACATCCAAGTGAAGCGCCAACGAGAAACACCTCTGCCGGACCGGACCTGCTCTGGACCCGGTACATAATCACGGTAGCATAACGCGCGGGTCGCGCCACGCCGCCCGTGGCCCGATGGGTGGGTAATTAAAAGAATCACCCCAGCATAAACCGATAGTCGCGGTCCGCAGAAAACCATGTTGCAACTCGGGTGCCTCCGCCGTCGCCGCCGCCACCAACGACTTTCCATTACACGCTCCTGTGCCCGTCGATTGCTTCTTTTTGCCTCTATCATCATCATCATCATCGGCGCGGTAGACAGCAGCCTGCCGCTTCGGTCGCCATTTCGGTCGAGAACGCATTGTACGTGCCGTACGCGGCCGCCGGACACGCTGCTTTGTAGTGAAATATGCACTTAAACCGGCTTGCAGTGGGGGGTGGGGTGCATGGAAAACACGCCGAACACCCTCTCACCGAAGTTTCGCAAACGTAACAACAGTTTAACACCGAAGATAAATGTGCGCACTACTCACGGCGGGTGCGCGGCGATGGCTGACCACAAAATCCTTATCTCCGGTTCGGTTGCGGTCCAGGAATTAATAGCTTCGAAGATACTTCTCTCAACTCGACGGTCGGTCGGAGTCACGGTCGGCGGGGGGTGGTGTTTAAGCGATCGATTTTATCGCTCGAACCAACACAAAATTAGCAGATCGTAGCGCAGTAAAGAAAAAACAAAAACAAGGGCCAGATAAATGGTGCCCGAGTCTCTTGTAAGCTCCCATTTACGGCTGGTTGCTGCTGGGTTAGTGATAGTTTTTTTTATGTTTCTGCTGCATTTCCGAGCGAATTATTTAGCGTGCAATTAATTCCGCTCGATGCACCGCACCGAGCTATGCTGCCAAGAGTCACGTCTTGCCGTTTGGCGTGCCGTTCCGCCGAGAAATTGGGCCACCGCCGCTCGTGTTATGTTGGCTACGGGCCACGCTCTTTATGAGGCGTTTGCGAAATACTTACGTTGGAAAACGGGGGGAAAAAATAGAAAACTACAGCACACGTCAAGAGTGTTTCTGATAGCGAGGCTGTACGAGGCAATCGAGATCGTCTCTAGACTTACTCACTTTTTCTGCATTATCTCTCCGATGTTGAAGCCACGCCACAGCTCGAAATTGTGTTAAATGGAGGTGAACGATTAAATGGAGACATTTACGTTCTTGCCAAAAATATTACAATGTGCAATTCGGTGCATAGAACATAGCGGCCCCCAGAAATTGATGATTTTTCTCTTTATGTTTAAATCTTGCATCTTCACATATTTGATGCCTCTCAGTTGAAGTTGCGATCGTTGAATTCGTAAATTTGAATTTGCTAAAATTTAGTAAACTCTGGTGTCTTTCGGTGTCTCGCTCGTTATTTTATGTGCTTTGTCTTGCGCCGCGTCGGCGAATGTTTGTACTAGTTGCTTCATTGTCGAAATATGCTTGGTGCATTCTTGCTTGTCTGTGATGGGTGTTGTCGCGCTACGCGAGAGTCAATACGTGTATCTTTATCGAACGATTATTCTGATCTCCTAGTACAATCGAACCCTGTTTGATGATTTTCCTTTCGTTTTTCTTTACAGGTAAGCGATTTTATTTTCCGAAGCTTCGTCGACGACAAGTAAGATACATTTTAATTTTCTCCCAAATGGTTGCACATTGTTAACTAATCACAATTGTCAAATAATGTTGTATGCATTTCTTGAGGCCACCGCGAGCCGCCGCTTCGACGAAAATGTTACAACAATATCGCATTGTTCTTTCAGTGATCATTTTCATTTGGAGTATATCTTTTTGGGTTAATTTATGAGCAAAAAAACTCCATCCACCTCCATCCATAACAAAATACCACTAAAATTACGAGGAAATTGTCGACCTTCGAGGAAAAGGAGCTCTCCTCCAACGTATCGTTGGCTTTCCTGGGTTCGCTTCCCGACACGAGTCGCTTCGTTACTGCACGAGGAAGACAGATTCTCTTTCAAGATTGCTATTTGGTCATTAAATTTTTACGTCTGCCTGAACCGGCCCGGAAAAACCCATCGGCAGATCTCGGTGGCCCCGTGACCGGCCGGCCATTCCGAAGAAACCCGAAAGCAGCTGTTCAAGTGGACTTCGCGGAGGACCAGGTCCCTGGTTTCCCATTTTCTCACACCTCGGCGTACGACGCAGCGTGCGGTCGTTAATTACGGGAAAATAAATAATTTTCGGACCGCACCGCCGCCGGCCGGTCACCGGGAGTCCTTCGCAGGATCTATCACTTTCGCTCGCCGACCACTCGCCGGTTCGGTTGCGGTGTTTGAAAGTAACGGGGATTTTTTGTTTCACTTCTTTCGCTGCAACCCCAGCAATTTTCCCAGCTCTCTGGGCAGCCCAGTTTTTCCTTCGTCGCCCAGATCGCTGGAAAAACTTTCCGAAAACATAACTCAACTTTCGCCATCATAACTTCACGGCAGCAACGCGCGGAGAAGCCACGCCACGGATGGCCTGCGCCCGGCGCCGGAGCTACTCTAGCGGCTCGGGAAAAGGTTGTGGTTCATTGTTTTTCTTCTTCGCGGGCTGTTGTTTTTCCATCAGCAGTTTCCACTCCAGGCTACGGAGCGACGCAACCGGGTGGGTGGGCTCTTGGAAGGGAAAAATCATCGCCCATTGGCAGGCGCGAGACAAGCGCGACCGAGGGCGAGTTCGAAATTAACCGAATAATTTTCAATGAACCGTAATTTATTCAAAGTTTTCCATCGACCCTGCCCCAAAGTTTTCCACCGCTACCACCGACACACACACACACACACCGAAGCGAGAGGGAGGTTTTGTTTACTTCCTCTGGCGAAACGGAGCTCCCGTGGCTGGTTGGCAGCCTCGTTATGGTTGTTTTGGTCCTGCACTTTGCCGAGGAGCCCCCCAAAAAAGGCGCCAACCGATTTTCCGTTTGCTCAAAGTTGCCGCTGTGTGCTGGCCGGTGATAGATGAAAAATCAATGTTTTCCCGTTTTTCTTCTGATCGAACACCGGCCGAATCAACAGTCACTCGTTGTCGGCCTGTCAGTGGGAGGAAGCACCTGGAAAACTTCTAGGCACGCTCGGGCGCACTTGCGGGAAAAGTGTGTACTTTACGCGTGGAGCGGATCGAAGGTGGTAATTATTGGCGTTCGCGACAAACTTTTGCAACGCCTTTCATTATTCATCGGGGAACGTAATTTAGCCTTTCACCCGCCTGTGGGGCGCCTAAATTATTACCTCGCCTAAATTCGCTGCAGCAGCAGCAGCAGGCTTTCCGGTCCTTAGATGTTGTGGAGAAGGATGGGTTTTTTTTTGGTGGCCGTGCAAGTTAATTTGTTATTCAAAAACTGGTGGCAATCCAAGAAAAAAACAAACAAGATCGTTTCAATCAAAAGTACGGCTTCCTTTTGTACCGGACCGTTTGGCCACAAATTTGTCACTTTGTTTGTTCATTTTTCGGAATGCCGCCTTTTCTAATTGATTGGCTTGATTGGGAAGGTAATTTAACTTTCCGACATTGAGAAAGGGGGAAAAATTGGTTTGCTTAGGGTGAAAACTTACAACGGGTTTTTATTTACCGTGTTTTCTGGCATTTTTCATCACAACAAGATACATAAATTGAATAATTAAGTACAGAAACCTGCGCACTGTTTACCTGGCGTATGAATTTCAGGAATTTCATAGAAACTTTATCGTTCTGCATTCGAAACATTCCAATAATATTTTAATGTTAGCCTAATGAATTATTGTGTAAATTATTAACCAAAGCCAAATTCATTTTGCTTACAATTTCAATCAAATATCAAAGAACGGCTCCGTGCCTGTCATTGTATTTCTTTTGTTCTCATAAATATGAAGCGGCTTTGGAGTATGAAAACTCACCCCAGGTGCGCTAGTTCTGATGCTCGGGGGAAAAAAGGCTAATTTAGTTATGATTACGGTTAGTTTACTGGCAATGAAACTACATTAATAGCCGGTGTCCTTCGCGAGGACGCCGCCACTGCGCGCCGTTCCGTGCTGCAACGCCGGACTCGCTAGTTTCCGCTGTTGCCGGATGTGCGCGTGCTTTCCGGTTGTTTGAATAAACAAACAGGCAGCATAAATTATGGTTTTAATAAATTTTATAATTTGCGCATGGTCGCCCACGGCTGTACCAAAAGGGGATTGGTTTGTTGTTAGTGGCGTTTTTCCTCGCGCCTCGCGGGGTTCTCGCGCGAAACAAATGATGCCGCTGATGAGCTGAGACGATGCTCGGCCAATGATGGCCGTGTTTAATGCAGTACGAGCAGAGCCGAGATAAAAATGCGGCTCCATTTTTATGTTCCCTGTGGCCCAACATAATCGCAGTTCCGTCGCTCGCTAGTGTTTTGCTGATATTGCGGAAATCCGTCGGTGCCCTCCCCTTGGGTTTCCGGTGCAACAAGTGCGCGAAACATGGCCAGCGATGCTATGTTTCATTCGATTCGCCAACCCGGTTGCGTTCTGTTTCCCGATTGTCGGAGTTGCAGTTGTTGAATTGCGTAACATGCCCGTGCCCGGCTTCAGTTACCGATTTTTTTTTGCGCGTCGAAATGGAAGGGAGCGCGAGAATCCGTTTGGTTTCCTTCCCGTTTTTTTTATCAACTTGGACTTTTTAGTGGTTTAGTTACGGTGAAAACTAGTTGCGTACGGAAAACTGTGCGAACACATCATCAGCTTGGGCTGCCGCCAAAGGCCAAAAAGTGAATAATTAAAATTCATTTCAATGTTTTCTGAGTCGTCTGCTCCTTGAAGCGACTGCTCCGAGCCCAACCCGTGTGCGTGCGTGTGTGTTGGCAAATAATTAGCATATCGAGCGTGCAGCAACATATGCTGCCGGGCCAACCGGGAGCGGGCGCGACCGACTAAACAAACAACTTTTCGCGGTTCACTGAAGGGTTGTCGTTTAGTCGATCGAAAATGGAAACTTCCGGCGGCCGCGTCTTGACTGAACCGGCGGGCCACATTCCACACGCCAGTTCTCGCCCTTCCGACCGTCGTTGAACCCTAAATTCGCTGAATCATTGCACCCCCAGCGCCGCACACACACACACACACACACCGTGTCCGTGTGTGCCGTAAAATGTTGCCAACTTAAACAATCACCGGAAAATTTAAACACACACACATCGCGCTGGGTGGCCTTCGGAACCGGGTCGGGACGGGACGCCACGGAAAAAGGTGCACTAATGTTGCGGTGTGCGCGTGCGAAGCCTAATCATAAATTATTACATCTTAATTATGCGTTGGCGGGGCGGAGCAAACCATTTTCTGGGTCGCCGAAGATGCCAAACCCGTGCCCGCGCGCTTGAAGCAGGTTGCAAAATATAAGCAAAAAAAATAATGAACGCAAAACGCGAAGCCGCGCGAAGTTTAAGTGCTTCCGGTTTTCCCGGCCACGTTCGGGACCGCTCGCCCGCCCGGTCGTTCCCGGTTTAATTTCACGCATAACGCGTGAAAAGTAAACCCCGGGTTAACTCGATGGGCGACGGGTGCTCGGGAAACTTCCACGTCCTCGCGCCGTGTCTTTAAATTACTACCCACGGCGCGCACTTGACGCGCGCCCGCGGAACTTGACGGAAATTGATTATCCGCCGTGCCGTGGATGACAATCTTAATTTTTTAGGCCATCAGAGCGGCACAAATTTAAAATACGGGCAGGAAGTGAACCAGGATTTTCCAGCGTTTAAAGCAGAATTTAACCACTCGCACACTTCTTCGCCACTTATTTTATCTGCTCTCCGGTGACGGGGTCCAATTTTCCAAAAATATTCAGTACAGAAGCGCCACAGTTCCGTTTGCCATTTAGCCCTTCGTATACGGTGTCCACTGCGACGATGACCATGTAACTACACAGCCCACTTGCCTCACCGTATGCTGTATTTACACACTCGACACCGATTCCGAGCAGCTTTACGGCGCGACGCGCGACCGACCGTCAATCGATACCCGGCCGCTCCGACCGGTGTCCGGTGTGGCGGCGATGAAAACACATGTCCCTGCCACATGCCATCGCCGTGACACGTGCTCCACATAGCGATAGAATAGAGTGCGCCGCGACAAAAGAAGTCGGTGAGTCAGTGAGCAACCAGGCGCCTCCATTGCCGATCGATGAGGTGTTAGCACGGAACACGTGCGCCGCACAGGTTGTGCCCCACAGGGCCGCTAGTGGCCATTAATGTGACTATCCAATATCGGGGTGACGACAGACAAGCCCATCGTCACCGTCGGTGGTGAGCATTTTCCGTTATTATTAATGGAAATGAAATGCCCTGTGCTCGGGTGACGGCCGGCCGGCCGCTGGACAGTCCCTTTTCGGTCGTCATCGTTGCGCCGTCGTACACGCTGCCCTGCCCTGCACTGGTAAGAAAGCGTCACAAAGGACCAAGGGACCCAACTGTCCGTCCTGGTGGGCCAAGCCGCCGCAGGACGTGTTCGATGGAGGAAACGTCCCTCCAGAGGGAAATGTAGTTTGCCGCGCGCTTCATAGTTGTCGGTCATTGTCGCTACCATTCCCGTGACAGAATTTCTTGTTCCTGCCTGCCGTTTATGTCGGCCCCGGAGAGCCCGGGGACTTGGCGAAAAGGAAATGGCTTTCGGCACGTGAAAGTGTGCAAAATCCAGCGCCGGTGCCGTCTGCCGGAGTGTGGTATGTTTTTCTCTCGTTTTTGTGTCCTTCCGAAAATTGGGACAACGGAACAAGCAGCACCGGACACGGCATTGGCTATCTTCCGGGCATTGCGCGGACCACGGGCCCGGGTTGAAGATAATCGATGGGGGGAGGGTTCCTGCCCGGGTAGAGGTCCTTGGCCACCCACTCGAGCTAATCGAGCAACATCCGGATTAGGTGTCACGTCACTGTTTGTTTCCGTTGTTGGTTTTAAGTCGTTGCACTGACGACGACGACGACGACGACGACGGTGGTGGTTGCCAGGCGACTTATCTGCCGAGCGTTTCCAGCAGAAGAACCAGTTTGCCCGTAATCGGCAAACGGGAGTGGTGCTAATGCTTTAACATTCAATCCGGGGAGTTTACCAAAGGCTTTCCCGGGGCTCCATTCGTTCGAACTTGGCCCGAGAAGCATTCGCTGTGCGTAGTGCTGCATTCGGTGGTAATCTTTCCGAAATACACTCAGCAAAATGTCAGACGCCGGCAGCACTCGGGGTGGTGGGAGCCCTTGAAGCAACCATAATCTGGGTTGAAAGATTTAAAATGGAAAACGGTCCCGTTCGTTCCTGCCGTTCTGAATTTCCGTATTTCGTATCGGAAAATCCTTCCCCCGTTCTCCAGGTTACCGAGGAAAACCTACCGAGTGTTCCCTGGCGCCCGGATTTTCGCCTTCGGAACGATCTTTAGTTCCTCCATATTTAATACGCTCGTTTTACGATCCAAACTGTCGGCTTCGGGCGATGGAGCAATTTTTCGTGCCTTCAAACACCGACCAACACCGGGGGTACCAGGTGACCGGATTACGGCTGCTGCCGAAGGAGATAATTATCCTTCTCGCAATTTGGCAAACTATTGTGAACTTCCTCCGGTTGGGTGCACCATTGGGCACCACACAATTGTTTGATAACGTGCGACTCTTTTGAGAGCACTCTGTACACTATTTTAAAAGATAAACAATATTTGGAAACAAAACACCGCAACACTCGGTTGGTAATTGCTCCTGGAGCGTTACTGTTTAAAGCCAGTTTCGCCGGTAAGCATCCGGAAAAGGAGCCCCCCGGAGGAGTCGGACGACCATTCCACAGTCTCGGTCGTCGTTGTCGCCGGAAAATTGCCTCCGTCGTCGGTGAGCGTCGAAGGCATTCGCCATTATTCATAACTAGCACAAGCACAGCCCAGAGAACCCCGGGCTGCCGGGCCAGTCGGTCGGGATTCTTCCTTACAATTTTAACAGATTGCATTCCCAGGGGAAGGGCTAGGCTCGGCCAGGGCTCGGGCAGGTAAGCTTCGCCCGTCGGTCTTATGAAAAGAGCTGCCGGCCGGAATGCCGTAATCCTTGCCAAGTTCCGGCTGCTCCTGCTGCTGCTTCGCTGTGCCGAAAACAGCAAAATTGTCATTCATTTGCATGTGGAACTATTCCCGGGGGCATCATCTTTTCGAACGACCACCGACGGTGTGTGTGTGTCGGGCTCGCCTAGAAGTAATTTCTCATGGCGTGACGTGGTGGCACGGGAAGCTCTCTGGCCGGGTGCGTATGCTGACTGACTGAGGCTGGCTGGTTGTGCTGCAGGTATTTGCCGTCATGATGGGTAAAATGAATAAATAAGTAAGTAAATAAAACATCCTACCTTACGCTCAGTGTAAACATTGGCACGCCGACGACGACGACGACGACGACGACGACGAGTCGACGAGTCATAAACATAAATGCAAATATTACGTTTCGGGACGACCGGAGCTTCGACGGGAGCAGATTAAAAGACGGGGTAAACGACGGGAGGGCAGCATCGACGTCGTCATCGTCGTCGACGTCGTCGAGGGTATTCGGTAGATTGTTGTGTCGCATGCTTAGAGATTCCGGACTCCGGAACGATAAGCTTACGGGTATTTGCCGGCGCCTTTCAGCGTGTCACGACAAGGACTTACATGCCACCCGGAGCTGGGAGTCTGCTTCGAGTCGGAAGAACGGATGTCGGTGGATGTTCAAACAAAAGTGACATAATCAAAATTCAATCAAATTATTACCGTTGGTCGGGTTCGTGAGATACACTTTTCCCGGGCAGACCGAGCAGTGCGTCGACTGTTGCAGTTTAGCCTCATGATCCCCGGGTTTGCACACGGGGTTGCTGGACAGCATCGGACTTGCTTCGAACAACGAGATGCCAGAACTGATTTGTCGGCCAGAGTAGCTTTGATTGAATTTATGCAGTGCAAATGGCTTTTAATCGCCAACGTTTAGACTTCAATCGACGCAAATTGGCGTTCGGATCGGATTCGATCCGGCGTGCGGCAAATAAATGGAAAACAGTGACACTTAATAAGTTCGCGTTCGGCGATGGGGAACAGATGAACGCTATGCACAGATTCCGTGATCATTTTATGGCCGACATGTTTTGCTTGTCTTTCACGATTTGGAGTCACTACTTACAGTGTACAGGATTTTTTGATGCACTATGAAAAAAAGGCGTCAAGTTAAAGTTGACCAATTTTCGACTGGCCCATTCTTTAATAAGGGTTTGTTGTCATTTTCTCGTATGTCCGGCAGGGATGCTTCGCTTTGCTCAAACCTAATCGATATTCTGCCGACAGACAAATAACGTCGATCCAACGTTGTCCTGGCGGAATGCAAAAAATAAAGTTCAAACTTTGATATTACATCATCGCCAGGGAAGAAGGCACTCCCCCGTCTGAGCGATGGTCAGCGGTGTTGTAGGCCAATTTTCAGTCCGTGTGCCACCGACTGGGCCGGACCAAAAAATTATGCTGCTTCCAGGTGGCGCGATGCCAGGAGAAAGCATATTTTTATTAAAAAAGTTCCGCCGGTGGAGTTTTTCGTGCGCGCCCCCCCGGTTGCTCCGAAGGCCGGCGTCGCATTGAACTCAACACCTCGACAGACACGATGCGTGTCTACCGTTGGAAGGAAGGTCCGTTCGCGGTGAAAATTAAACTGCAAATGTGTACGCTTTAAGCTGACTTCAACCGTTTAAAGTGGCCGCGACCGAAGGCGTTTGATTTCGCGACTGTCGCGCGTGTGTGGTTCGCTGGGAGTCCCAAAACCGGCCACCGCAAAACAAACATTTCATCCAAGCACTACTGCACGATGCCGGCAACCCCAAACGGACCAAAATCATTAAACCACCGGTCGACCGGAGCGAGGAAGTTTCGCCGGCCACCGACGCCCGTAGACGGGGACTCTATTCAAACAAAAATCAGGCCACGGCTTATCCTTTTCCGTGCGCCCGTCCGCCCGCCAGCGAGACTGTCGGGCGAATATTATAGAATTTAGAAGTACGCGAGAATATCAAATGCAGCGCGGTTCCCAGCAGGGCGCTGTGGGCAGAACAGGAAAAAAACATTTTCCCAATTAAAGCGAAATGAAACCCATTCAAGTACAAAATAGCGATGAAAAACGTCCCGCCGGGACGGAAGGAGAGAAAAAGAGGGAGCGGCGCAAAAGGCAAAATGCAGCCTGCAGAGACCCAGTGGAGGCCCCTACAGCGGAAACCCGGCCGGAGATGTGCGATGAAGGAAATGAGGCCTCACCGCGTGGCCGTAGCGGGCTTCACGTCGCTGCTCTGTCGGGCCGTGCACGGCACACGGCTCAAACTGTGCTGGCGGAAAGCCTTTGCTGGAGCTCCTTTGAAGGAGACCGACCGAGGCCATCCGTTGACGCGGGCTCGTGGTTCGGGCGAATTACGACGAAAAGAAATTATCGCCCGGTTGAAAACAAAAAGCCTTCTGCTTCCGTGCGAAAGCGAATTAAAAATTACTGCCGCCGCCACCGCGCCGGGACGGCGGCGTAAGGTTGATTTTGATTTAGCGCCATCGCCATCGTCCCTTCAGCGTGTGCGCGGGGATCGGTCGGTCGACGACGGCGACCCATCGCAGCCCCCCCGGTTGGATGGGACTTTTTCGTTAATTTATCATTTTAAACTCCTTTCTCCGGGGAGTCAGCGGGGCAACCAAGCGGAAGAGCATCGGAGAAGAAGTAATGTCAACCTGTTGGTGTTGCAGAGAATTATTATTGGGTTACGGAGTTCGTAAAGTTTCTGGCCCAAACCAGAAATAATATTTTCGGAGCATCGCAGAAAAAGGTTGTGCACTCAGTGTTGGTAACGATCCCGGTAAAACATCTGTCCTGGTCAATCGTATTAAGTCCGCTCTATTCAATTTGCGAAGGGCTTACACAATGCGCTCTTGCACAATTTTTGATTCGTACTCTCGAACACTGCTAACGAACAAGAAACACTTGGCAACTTGTTAAATACCGCGGCCGAACTTTGCCTTCTTTTGTGCGCCGACTTTTCAGCGCATCCGACGGCGAAGGCACCTGTTCCTTGTGGCCCCTCCCGAAAGTTTGTGAAAATCGTTTAATTTTCACCACGCCAAACCGACCGACGGTGGTTTGTGGCCGGAAGATCTCACACGCGAAGCGCAACAGTTAACCGAGAGAATCCCTGGGCCGCGGTCCTCTGTCGTGTCACTGTCTTATTTGCCGCGTTGTGTTTTGTGATCTTGTTTTTAACTGCTTGCCGGATTTTCCATAACCACTACCCGTAGGTCCGCAAGCTCCTTAGCGGAATGCCTTCGGCGTGAAGTTGTGGAAAAACTTCACCAAACTTTGACTCCGGCTCGGTTCATGATGATTTGCTGCCTCGCGGAACGAGGACTCCGGCCTGACTTGCTGCGCAGCAGCGCATCAGCGAAGTTGGCGCAACAGTCGAACCGAGAGCCAGCGGAGATTGAATGAGAAGTTTGACGGCGGAGAAGTTTATTTAGTTCCTCGCGCCAGCGATCGTTCGCGATCCGCGCCGGAGTCGTTAGTTTTCCTTTCGGTACTTTTTCTACTAACTACTGCGTCAGTTAGGTCAAAGTTTTTCGCCATCCCGAAACGTTGCGCCTGATTTGCGTACCGGAAGTTACTCGAAACTGCGGATGGCAGACGGGCCCCCAGTCAACAACCCAAGAGAGGTCACGATTCTCGGTTTTAATTTGTCATTTGTGAAGTTTTTTCTGTGCCGATTTTTGAAGGCTCTTCCATCGAGAGTTGCATTCTTTTAGCAAGTGCCGACACCTCGGCTATTTAGCATTAAAACTAAAGATCTACTTTACGCTTTTAAGTTTCACTCGTCGGGAAGTGTTACAGAGCCCGGCGTCAGGTTATTTATTTGTTGTCTTTAGCTCCGAGACGTAGCTCCGATTTCAGCAAGGACCACCGTCGAGCAGCAAAACACATCCGTTGACAACTTCCTGCCTGGCAGGGTTGCGTGGCGTCTTGCAACGGTCCACGTTAGTGTGTCCTTAGCCCGGAGGTGGTTGCCGTCACCTGGCACAGACCTGGCCAGTTTCCGCTCGCGGTGACATTGCTCCGGGCGCGACTGTGAAGAACGGACATAAATCTTACTCAGTGCGCCCGGCTGCAAGGAAGCGTTTTTGGGACGCCGTAGCCTGCACTCAGCGGGACACCTGAGGACCATTCCGAGATCCCAAGAACTCGGCTGGGGCATCCCGAAGGTGCCTGGACTGTGAAAAAGAATGTGCTACCATTAATAAAGTTCCTTGTTGGAGCTCTGCCGGGCAGCCAGCGACAGAGGGCGAGAGCGATAGGGACCGGAACCACCTGGAAGACGTTGCCAACCAACGGTGTTGGGGCTGAAGAAAATAAATGCAAACTTTTATTATTTAGCACGGTCCGGGGGCCCGCGCTGGCCGGCTGACTGGCTGGCTGGCTGACGATCCCGAAGGTGCGGATGCGACTGTTAATGGAAAATGTTGCCTCAGCAACTCTCGGACCCTCGGAGCTCGTTGCTCACGCACACACGCAGCACAGAGAGCCCCTTTGGCCCGTTGAACAAACGAACGATTGAAGGATACATATTGAATGACCCGGCAATGAATAATGTAAGGCTGTTACCGTCGTAAGGTCGCCGACAATTTTTTCACACTTCTCAAGAAAGCGTGGCCCAGCGTGGGTTGCCCGTAAAACCCAGCCTCAGGGTTATTGTCATTAAAAATGCATACGAGGATTGCATTCGCGCCAACCCCGGGGATCGGGGCTTGACCATCGGTCACCGCCCAAGGGACCCATCAGGGGATGTAATGAAAATGTGATTATTTTGTTGAACCACCAACCATCGCCCCAAAAGGGCAATCCCCATTCAAATGTAAGACTGTGTTTGTGTGCCCCATTTATCGGGACGCGGACTTAAATCACGCGAAATGTGCTCGCGGTTCCAAGGAGGATGCCACCTCTCTTCGACCATCGCGTATCAGACACAAATTCCTAGACGATAAATTGCGGTCACAGACTCTCCGACCGGGTCGTCGTAACAGCAATCGTTGTGGGTGCTGCATGCCGTCCGTCCGGTGCCGCCATCCGTCACGAGGGTGATCCGAGTCTCCGAGGGCGTACGGTCTTTTGTTGGTGTACATTATGTGGTTCGCTTGTTGCCTACATCCAGGCTCGCCGGGGTCGGTGGTGGATTATGTTCCACGCACGGCAGACGGCAGTGGAAATTTATGTGTGTCACTCCTTCCCTGGAATCCGGCCTCCGGCGGGGAGCCAATCTTTCACCCTGCCCACGTCAGGATGTTGCTTTTTCGTGTCGGTCTTGCAGCGATTCCGTCGCCATAGAAATGGCACTCCGCCCGACCGTGTGACGAATGTAAATGTTCTCGTTCTCGTTTTTTGTTTTGCATGTGTCAAGACTGCACAATCCAGACAGCGCGGGTAATCGGGCCGTCGAGGCCGTAGACTGTAAGTTGTTATGCTTCCCCGGTCCGGTCGGCCACGGGGATTGCTTCATTCCGGCATTCCACCGTTATGGATGAGCTTTCAAGGGCTATTATTCGTATCGATGCAGTCGCTCAAGTCACTCGCTCCTTCAAAAGGCTCCGTCAGGAATCAAACTAGCGTATGACGAAACGTCACATTCGAGACCCTACCCTAAGCTCTCCACCGTTGCTAGGCTTTAATGGGCACAAAAAATCTGTTTACTTCGTCCTACGCCCCGGTGGTTATGCTCTTACTGGCACTAATGATGTACTCGGTCCGGGGTTTAATTGCAAACCGGACGCCGACCGGGGTTAGACAAGAGACCAGACCGACAGAGACCAGGCCGACAGAGATCACGGTCTCGGTCTTAGTCCAGATTTGGGCCTGTAATCACTCTTTCGCTATCTCTCTCTCGCTCTCTCCGGCACTTCAAGTCGCGTGGTGTAGCCGGAGAATGTATCAAGTACAGTCGACTTGAGTTGGTCCCGGGTTTGGGCCCGCGAGGCCGACCTGCGGCGGAGTAAATCGTAAAACGCCTCTGTGCCGGCCGAGTGTCGTGCCGAGGATGCGAAACATGTTACAAGGCGACTGATTACTGTGAACCTGCGAACAGTGTACCAGTATGTGTGTGCTCTGTGGACCCATTACTAGAATTCATCGTGTGCGAGGGGACCATGTTTTTTGCCTTCCGAAAGGACTAGGAGACATCGGGAGATCCTTCTGGATGATGTGACGACGCCGGTTAATGGGTGACTTGTGTGAAGTTCGGCCTAGGCGACAGACGTTCCCTTTTATGTTTTCGCTCTTTTCGTTTGCTCACCGGAATCCGGTGCGGCAGGTTGCGCTGAGAGGCCCTTCGCCAGGACCACTTGCTGTATCTTTCTTAACTTAACACTAATTGCAAGTATTGTGAATCGACTCCGAACCCGTTTCGAATCCGCGAGTGCCATCCACGTCGCGGTGAGAAACGATGATTTGCAGCCACAAACAATTGTGTGCGGCCCTTGATCGAGATCGGACACCGTTCTGGCGGTCTCCTTTTTTAGGTGTAACTTCTCCGGATTGTAATTCATCCGAGGAGTACGTCACGGTGCAAGTGGATGGGTACCACTTTGTGCTGATGATTCTGGATTGCCGCTCGATGCGCCCCGGCACGCTAAGCTTGCCGCCGCTGCCTGTGGATTTATATTCCGTCTGGTGTCCCAGGACCATAAGGAGATTCTTATTTAACGCCTTGCTTGGGTGTGTGTTTGCTCACCGAGCTGCTGCTCACGCTACGCCAAGATTGTTATTCGACACGGCGGCCACGTCGACGGCGACGACGGCGACGATGGCACATATCAAAACTGTTACCTTCTCGAGTGTAGGGCTTAAGGATTAAAGTCACACGAGAAGCGGTCCGGGCCCACCGTGTGGTAGTCAAGGCCGCACCGGCGCGCTCCTCACACTTGCATCCCATTTCCTTGTCTTTAAGGCTCAAAAGGGTGGCTGCAGGAAGCATAGTTTCGCCAAAGTGGCATAAATGAGATGCCAAGAATAGTTGCCCACTTTTAGCCGGTGTCGCCTCGAGCGCGGCACTCGAGCAGTCACGGCCTGTTGGGCGCCTCTTTTCGCGCACCGGCAAACCCACAAAACCCACCACCGGCAAGTCTGCAAAATGGCCTTTCTGTGTGTGTGGCTTTGCGTGCGTGTGCGAGATCGTCAAAGGTCACACAGAATCCAACCAGCACTATTGATGGCGAACCACAGTGGTGTCGGTGAGTTCCGGCAAATCACACGGTGCCCGGAGCACGGTGGAGCTTTAAGTTTAAGTGCGGTTGAAAAATGCTACAAGTCGGGAGGGGCAAGTTTTCTTTTCTTTTGGCACCACACAGCTTAGCGGCCTTTTTTTCGTCCTCGTTCGCAAAGTTGTGACATTATCGCGCATCGCCTATAATTTGAGAGTATTTTATTTCGCAAACTTTTGCCCGAACTTTTCGCGACGTCTCGCGCTGTCTCGCGAATGCTGTTCATTTGTCTGTCCATTTTGGGCGAATTATCTCGGGCTCGGGCTATCTCGACAATGCTGCGTTTGTCGGCAGCTCCGTTTTTGCCCATTTTTCATCTTCCCCGGTTTTTGGTGTCCATAAGGATCGGTCGGTTCAGTTTATGAGAAGGCGCGACAAGATGAAAGCAACATTAGAGAAAGCTGTTATAAGCTTCGCCAAACTTTCACCGGGAACACTCTTGCGGCTGAGATTTCGGGGCTGTTGCTTCGCTTCACGGACTTTCTTGTTTTGGAGGGACGAGAAAGGCACATTTTTCTAGCTAAATCAGGAAGTCAGCTAGCACACAAACACACAGTGCCGCCCGATGGACAGCTTTATTTGGTCGGGAGTTGGGCTCAATGTTCCCATCGCGGCGTGTGCGGGGCACAAATAGGAAATTCCAGCGCGTTGACATTCGACGCGATCCGACCGCGGCATACGCCCCAACCGGGTACCGGGAGATCGATAACCGTCCTATCTAAACACACAGCGGCATAAAACACACGCGCCGCCAGGCCAGGGGCCGCGCCACTGTTTACCGACTCACGACGAGGCGACGGGCTCCAATACTTCTTATTGGCTTTGGGTGTACGGCCGAGCCACTGAGGGCACTGTATGAGGCCAAAGTAAACAACCGGTGGGGGTGGTTCCGGGCGGTGCAACAGGTTTTCCCACGGACGGAAAGATTTCCGTGCGGGCGCGTCACTCAGAAGCTGAAGCTCGAAGCTTGTGGCGATAAAAAAGACCTCGAACACGCGCTCGGACGGAAAAACGGTCCAACCAGCAGGAGGCAGCAGGCTGTCGAATTGATATCGAATTGATAATCTTTGCTTTTTCTTTTCCACTTCCACGACCGGACGTATTTGGTTGGAGCGCACCACTTTCGGGGCGGGGACACTCCGCCTTAATAAAGGTCCGAGGGCTCGAGAGCAATAAAACCGCGATGAACGTGAAGATTCGGGAATCGCAAGCGGACAAAAAGGCCACTAATATGTGTGTGTGTGTGTGTGTGTATAAACATAAAACCGGGTAGCTGGGAAGATTGGACCTGAAGATGAAAGGCTGTTGTTGCGGACAGGATCACGTAAATCGATCAAATACACGCCACAGGATGGCCACGGATCCCCGGCATCGAAAGGCTTTAATCCCGATGTCCGACAAAAAAGCTGGTAGCGACGGTGAAATGATACGCTTGCCATGGAATTCAATCTCGTTGGTCTTTCGGTCGGTCGAGAGAGAGCACGCCGATGTTTGTTTATGTTTTTGAAGATCAATCGATGGAGGCGCCTGGTCTTTCGCGACCGGGAAGCTTTATTGGATGGGCTAGTGGGCCTCTTGGCGTGTGTAAGCCCGAGTACGATATGTGAAGATGATACAAAATAAGGCGGCTCCTCTGCGGCACGCCATTTTATTTATTAACTTTACGTAACTGCTCACTCCGCTATTTCTATTATTTCGGTGGACCTTTGCATCCTAAATGAAATAATTCATAAGTCTACCACAACCTACGATGGAGTTTTTGTGGAACAACAAACGTTGACAGTGCGCCACCCGTCAGCCAAATATGTTAGCCCTGGCATTACCCTAATTCCACCGGCAGCTGGCGGAAGTAGCAGCAAGAAGAAAACAAAATTCTATCGAATGCAGCAAAACTGCGGGAACACACACGCGGGCCTGTCGCCCGACAGCGCAATGATCAATGACAGTTATTTTGTGCAATCGATATGTCCGTTGTCGCGATTTGTCGCCACGTTGCCGGTGACAGTTTGGAAGCGTCCAGGGCAGTGGGACAGTTGGAAACACAGGGCCGCTCCCGGGGCGACAGCATTTGGGACAACGTTTATCAAGCTTAGACTCGATGCTGATCGATGCGGGTGCCTCCTCCCCCCTACGGCCCCTCACAGGGCAAATGCACCGCGACAATAGCCGCGAGGCGCAGTGTGTCGTAAATTTGTAGCCTATAAATATGTAAATTAGTACGTTTGACGATGAATAAATAATGATTGATTTATTGATTTGATGTTGCACCGGCCGAGGGCCTCCTGATGGTCGTGCACTTTCGTGCACACCACCGGGATGCTGGAGCGAGGCTTAAGCTGGCGATGCGTGTGTTGCTGGATCAGGCTCTCGGGAGGTACCTTAACGGCCCCCACTTTTGGGAGGGGCCCAGATCATGCACCAGACCAGAGCACGGTCTACGGATGGAAACCTGCCACCGCACGTCTATTAAAATTATTAGCCCGAAAATGTGTCACGCGTGTACTCGATGAATAAACCACGGGGACACGGGGACACGAGGTGTGTGTGTGTGTGTGCGTTGTTGACCGAGTGCATAAGTGCATCTTCTGGGCGTACGTGCCATGTACGTGGTCGGATCATTGGAGCTCGTTGAGTCTATTTTACCAGCTGTCAGAACAATTTGTCTGACATTCTCTGAACGTGCCGCATGAAAGGACGCGAACCTGCGGGAGTGGCCAGTCAGGACATGTTTCAATGTGGCCTTCTCAGGCCATCAAGTCAACCAGTCCGGAAAACCACAGTGAACTCGGACTCGGTTAAACGGACCGCCGAAGGTGATAAATTGAATTTAATGCGCTGCTCACTTAGCTTGTCGCCGGTGTCATCATCGTTGGAAAATAGTTCTCAATAGTTCGGTCTCGTCGGTTCGGTTTGATCGGAACGGTTACCCTTTCTTGTGGGAAGCTGAGGAAACATAAACAGAGCGCAATGTAATGCTGCAGAATAAACATAAATCCTGCAGAGAAGCAGTAACGCGCGGCGGAATGCGATTAAAAGCAAACCCAAGGTTTGTTTGATTCAACACAACTACACAGCTCCTCCCGTCAAGGTTCACCGCCAAAGACCGTGAAGAAGGATTAGTCGGGGCAAAGTGGAGTCACGAAACGTTCGCCGTTAAAAAGGACGACGACACAACGGCTACACAAAACACTGAGGTAGCATTTCATTCTCTTCCGTGTCATCCTTTTACTCACAAAAGATGAGTAGCAGGAGTCGTCCTCTGACGTCCGCGGATTTATACCGTGTCATGGCGGTAAATGTCTCGTGGCCGGCGCGCGCTCCGTCAGGCTGGGCGCGTGTATCCGGTGGGCACTTTTCGACACAATAATCCTCGTTAAGAACGCACCGAGTAAGCTCTTTTCCGTCGTCCATCCTGACCCCTGGGGCACAGGCCGCGCTGGCCGGGAAAGCATGTTGTCCTTTGCCGGATTTGGAATCCGGTCTTTGTTCCTGTCCGGCACCGTCCCCCCGGCACGGTTCACCACGGGTTGGATGGTTTTTGATCTTCGCAGCCCGGATGGTGTGCGGATTTTTACTTTCCCTCCGAATTAACACTAATTCTCGGTAAGTCTTTAATGGTTTACCGGAAATGCTTACGCCGGCCCATATTGGGTGAGAGCCGAGTTCGTGAAAAAAAAATGGCGATGGCGGTCATGATGAGGTTGACGGATTTAGTCCGTGTTTAGACAGCCTTTGCCTTATTTCGGTGGGTTTTTTTATCGTCTTGATTGATTCAGGTAATGCTTTAAATATGCTTTTAAAGAACATAGCAATAGGTCATTCAATGAAGAAGCAGTCATAGCTATTTTTAATACACTGATTGGCCCAGCACAGAACATTACAGGGGTTCCGTGAGTGAAAGGTGCAGAATATTAAAAAGGATTCTAAAAGGTGGTCAATTTTATTTTATGGCTCCGGAATCGGATGCCACCGACCAGCGGTTAATATCAAATCAGAATGTTCCTCGTGCACGTTATCGCTGTTGCCATCGAATAACGCAGGTATCGTGAAAGTGACTGCATTAGAACTGTGGCCACTAATTTGAGGTTTGGTGTTTGGAAACGAAGCCATCGCACCACGCCATCTTTCCGTTGGAAAAAGGGTCGTCTAATGGCGCTCGCAGTGTAATGATAGCTGGCGCGTCACGTGGCCCAGGATGGGCGCTGGAATGACGTGTCAGTATGACGATAGTATCGTCAATTTTACTGACACAGTCGCGCTCAGCGTAAACAGAAACGAACTCAAATCAATGTGATGCCTCGTAAATAATTAATCAACATTCCCACCGGGAACGTCACACGGGTCGGCGCCCTTGCAGCATCCCACACCGGCCAGTGTACGAGGTTTGTTCAAAAAGTATCGCGACTTATCAATTTCCGCGGGCTACGTATATCCGATTTCCGATGTTTTTGTGGCGTTGGATTGCTACACATGTCAGTGATTTTTTGGTGAAAAGTTGAAAATTTTTGAAAAATCAGTCAATTTTTGACAATTTTTTTAGTGTGCACGTGTCTTGGCCCATCGTCGATTTTTGTCTCTTCCAAAAAATGGATGGCAAAGAATCTTTATCAAATTATGTATGAAAAACGAAATTAAGAGCTCGGACGCAATCGAAATGTTGATTGTGGCTTATGGTGAAGCTTTTAAGACCAAAAGCATTGCTTATCGGTGTTTCAAATTTTTCTCAGTAGGCCGAGAAGATGTGAACGTCGAAAAGCCTACTTTGATCGATTGCGAACAGTTTTGCTTGCAGTTTTGTTCGATTGCAGGGTCGTGTTTCATCACGAGTTGTTGCCAAAGGGTAGAACGGTCAATAAGGAATATTACCTAAAAATTATGTGCAATTTGCGCGAAGCAATCCACCACAAACGTCTGGATTTGTGGAAAACAAAAATTGGCTTTTGCGACACTGCTAACACATCGTTGTTTCTGCGCGAATTTTTGGCCAAAACAACTCTCTAGTGATGCCAAAGCCACTTTATTCCCCAGATCTGGCCCCCTGTGACTTTTTCTGTTTTTTTCTGTTTCCAAAACTTAAATTACCGCTTCGTGGTCAATTAGAGTTTTGGCGTACACAAAAATCGACGATGAGTCAAAACACGCCCAAGCAAAACAGCTGTCCAAAATTTACTGATTACTCAAAATGGCCGAAATTTCTACCATAAGTCACTGACAAGTGTAGCAACCTAACGCCACAAAAACTTTGAAAATCGGATATACGTAGTCCGCGGAAATTGAAAAGTCGCGATACTTTTTGAACAAACCTCGTATTGTTCATAAATATTTTCTTTCAATCGAAAATGCCTGCCAGCCGCGTTCCCTACACAGGCCGCGCTATGCACCGCAGCGGTCGAGTGATATTTTCCCCACTGACTTGCGGCACATCACCCGAGACCTGGTGGGGCCCGCGTGGCTGGAAGAATCTTAATATTTCAAAGCCGAAGTAAAAGAAACAACAATTTGAAATTAAATTTCTTCCGTGCCGCGCGCTGCTGTCAAGCTACTGCTGCTCCTGCTGCTGCTGCTGCCACCGCCTTGCTTAATCATCGGGCGAGAGTTGGTGAAAGATTAGGGAAAACAATTTTCTCGGCATCCAGTCGCGGGCTGCCACCGTCGCCACGGTGGGAAAACAACACAACGAAACGAAAAGCAAACTCGCTAAAGCAACACACACACCCAGACAGCAAGGCTAAGAAGCGGTGCCGTTCCGTTCCGTACCTGCCGCCAGTACATTATGCTTAGGATTTTCTTTCAACTTTTCTGCTTCAACGAAAAAAAGCACACACACCGCGGTGTGGAATGCTTTGGTCGTGGCCGCGGGAAAAAGTATGTCCCTGTGCATAAACCGACCGCGAGCGGCAACTTTGCTATCCTCAAAAATGGCTCCAAGCGACCGCCATTGCCACCGGCTCGTGGATTATGGCAATCGCTCTGGCTCCTCTGCCCGGCGAAATGAGTCTCGCCCTTTTTTGTGTGTGTTTTGGGTGAAATATTAACGGCTATCTGCGGCAGGCTGTGCGCCGGTGTTCAGAGTTTGCGACCACGGAAGATCACAGGTGTTGACGCTACCGTTCCCGACGCAAACGGTTCTGCCCAAATTTGAACATTCGTACATGTGTTGTTTCGGTTGGCTTATGGTTTTTTTTGCAGAAGGCAACAAACGGAACAAATTGTAATACGTGGGTCAATGAGTGCATACTATTGTTAGAGAAAACAGACACTGCTTTCGAAGGTCCTGGTAACGTTCATTAATAAACGCCATTGATGGGGTGTCCTTTTTCAAAATATAGTCGGTAAACGAACAAGTCTTATGCAAAATATTATAAATAGGTAAAAGATTAGGTGGATTTTTTAAAACCAACGCCATCGGTGAGTCGTTTTCGTGCCACGTGTTAAAAAGTTTTCCCGGAGGCCAACCGCTTGGAAGGCGCCCATTCTTTCCGCTGTCATATTTTCATTAGAACAGTTTTTTTTTCGAAAGAACTCATAAACTCATAGCAGCAAGCAGAAGAAGGAAAGCAGATGCGGAAAGTCATAAAATCATACTCTTGGAATCGTTCTTGTAAATTATTATTAATCTGTTTTTCACGCACTGATTTGATGTTTCGATTCGGTTTGTTTTCTTCCCCAGGTAAGTCGCACGCGAACCTGTTCGGGCAACCTGTTCCGACGGTGGCCCAAAACAAATCACGCACAGCCCCAACACACACACACACACACGCCTTTTGTGGGGCGGGAAAAGTTCGTGCACACGCCACAAGTTGTCAGTGAGAGTTGTGCCGACGTTCCGACCCGAATTCCAGCGCTCACTGGCGCTGCTGTGCCCTATTCGGGCCCTTTTTGGGGGAAGGAAGGCCTACTTCCGGAGGGCTCCAGGTGTGTGCCCCGGAGCGAGCCGATCCACCCACCCACCCGCGAGGGGTGGATTGAAATTTAAGGCGTTATTATTCCGTAAGTACTTAATAAATTTCCAACCATAAAAACGTCGGGGAACGCAGCTTCCGGGAAACGTGAGCGACGCAACATTAGCATTGGCTTGAGGGGCGCGCGCGTCTGCCACCGATTTGCGATTCCGATGGTGGGTGTTTTTTATGTTGAGCCATTTTTTCCCCGTGCCAAGGCTATTGCTCATTTCCTTCACCGCAAGCTCCTTTTTCTTCCGAGACGTGCGTCGCGTCGTGGTTTGCAATCGTGGCCCGTTTAATGATGTAATCCGGTTCCTAGGAGGATTAAGTAATTACTTTTATTGACAGCAAAAGTGGTGTGCCGCCCTTGTCGTGCGCGTTGTCCACGGGTTTGACAGATGGGGGCAGGCGGCGGGGCTTTAATTGTGGTTTCATGTAGCGTCGTGAAATGATCGCGCGGAAGATTTTCGCACCTTCGTCATGATCGACCGTGGCCGACCGAATATGCAGATTGAAGAACGGAACAATTTGCACACCTTCAAAGTGCCATTTCAGGGAAACAGGGCCCTCGCACTCCGTGCTGAGTGCTGCTTGTTGGCATACCGGCACAAAAAAATCTGTTGGATTGCCGTTAAAAAGGAAAGAATCTTCATCGGAAGTCACTCGCTCGCTCGCTCGCGGTGACTTGGAAGCCGGAGAATCGGATCGATATTTTGCGTACCGGCGGCGGCCACCTTAAGTCACTTTCAGTCACAGCGCCGGCCAACGGTTCGTCGGCTCGATGTGCTTTTGTGTTGCATACCTTGCAGGCGTGCGCACCCTACCAACGAGGCCTTCCGCTAGCGAGGGAGCCTCACGTTACTAATTGAATTTGAGCTGCGAGGAGGTCCAGGAGGTCAGAGGCTGGTTTGCACGCCGGCGGCGAAGCCTCTGTGCCGCTTGACGAAGGTTTTTCCATTTTTTTTTCTTCCGTTGCTACCTTCTTTTGTGCTGAGTTCGCTCGAGTCGCCCTCCGTGCTCTCGCCGATCCACCGTGATTAAATATAATTAGCACTGTTTGTGCACCGTAAGCCCGGCCGCCAGTCTAATCCTTTCCACCGCCGAAGGGCATCGAAGGCCGTCGCCCGTCGCACAAAAACAGCGAATAAATAGAAGAATTTTCGCTAGCAGGTGAAAAAAAAACAGATTTCTCTACGCCAACGCCAGCCTGTATCGTCGCCGTCGCTGCTCTCAGCATTTTCTTTGTCGTCGGAACCGGCGGGTGTGTGCATGTGGCCAACGAAGGTTTGAACAAAATTTTGGACCCGCCTACTGTGTCACACTGCGAGTGACTTGTGGCTGGCCGCTGCTGCCGCTAAGGACGTACCGAGCATCTCCGCCAGGCCCGACGGGTTCCAATGGGGGTTGCTGTAAATAATTAAATTTAAATTTATGTTTATGATTATCAACCTGCCGGGCAGTGTGGGTAGTCGACTGCTAGTTGGCCCGCCTGTGGCTCGGTTCTAGGAAAGTCACGGCGAACCGCGAGCGTAGGCCGCCTTTAACCACACCAAAACCGGTTGAGTAAATGGGGAAAAATCGAAAGGCCCCACGATGCAGTCTGAGTTCGGCCCGGAAACGCTTGGTCTTACTTTCGGTGTATAAACTTCACCGTCCTTGAGTGGTCCTACTTACTTGGCGCACCACCACTGCTCAGCGTTTAATGGGCCTTCGGGCTGGGCACACCGCTTGTCCCCCGCTCGGGTCGGCGCCGTTCTAAGGTGTACATTTTATTGGCTTTTAGAGATCGCTTTTCATAAAAGTGGTGGCTTGGCTACGGGCTTTACGATACGGGCTCCGTTTCGAACTCTGCCTGCCAGCCGAGGTCCCAGGGTCTTGTTTTACACCGCCACGGAGTCGGCTTGTTGCGCGTCGCTCGGCACAAAAGAAATTGTCGCCAAAAAATGGCCACCTTTCGCCCGGCGAGCCGGGGATGAACATTAACTTTAGTGAAATACATCATCTTAAAACGTGCGCCAGCCATCACGGGCAGCGCCGGGATCATTAAATCCTGGGCGGGCACCATATTTTCCGGTTCAATCTAGAGCTACCCCTGTGAGGGCACTCTCGCACTCTCTCGCTCTTTCTCTAGGATCTGCTTTATTGGCGCATCCCGGGCCTCGCCTCTTCTTCATTAAAGCCAATTGCTGCTGGGTTTCGGTTTTTGCTTCCGGAACATTACGCAAAATTTTACCGCCCGTTATGTGGTGCCTTAGGGGCGAGGGGGGGGGGGGGGGGGGGACGGAGCTGTAAGTGGTTCCACTGCTTCTAAGGACCTGTACTCCACCGCTGCCCCTGCGGAGGAGTTGAATTATTCAGTTCAGGGTCTCGCGGTTGGTTGGAAAATTGTTTTCCGTTTCGCCTCGATTTTTCACCGCTGGCGGGCGCGCTGGTGCAGGATAATTGACACGGCACCCTAGCCCTTCACGCTTTACGATGCACCGCGGCACAGCACATCAAAAAGTGTCACATTAGCGGCCACAAATGTTGCCACACGTGTGCGGCGCCACCGCTCTCCTAGCATATGATTGGCAATTAAAAATTTAGGGACGAGTCAAACTCATGCCCGGAAGGCACGGGCGCATAATTAACCGAGCAGCGCACCGGCCGGGCCGGAAGTGCTGTTTATGTTTGCGTATAATTAACGCTTCATTGACAATCAGGTACCGTTAAATGGGATGGATTTTTTGTGGCCCACTTTCGAGATGCCTGAGGGCGCTCTCAAATGAGGCACGAAATTCCCGTTTTATGGGTGCGAATTTTTACGAAACCAAACAACTGGAAGGACTGGAGGACCTCTTTTGTGGGTTGAACTTTTGAAACAATTCCTTATATTATTCGCATATATTAGCAAGGTAAAGTATTCGGTTAAGTACTCGCTGAAGGTATCGAAAATCGTGAGTTCACAAGAATTGCAATATTGCAGCGATTTCACACTTCCAGTACGTCTGTTTCGGAGTGTTCCTTTAATCGGGTACCTTGCCTTCAAGGCATGAGTGGCGACTAGACACCGTCCAGCAGAAAAAATCCTTGTCACCGGTTTCGTCGAAACAGTCGGTAACTTGAGCCCGGATTTGAAGCACCAAGTCGCGACGACGTCAACGCACTGATTAACGTGTTGAGGTAATCGATAGCCCAAAAGCCTTTCCAAATACTCGCCGCCGCGCGTAAGACGTGCGACCACCACCACCACTTTCGCCCTCACCCGTCCTCCAGGTTCAATCGCAGATTTCCTTATTCTCAATTTAATTATTTCATTAGTCTAATTAAATTTTGCAAAACGCATTTTCCGGACTTCGGCACTGTCCGGTGGGAATCGACCCGGCGGACCCGGCGACGGAACGTGCTTGGCCTGGTTCTGCTTCCCCGGAAAGCGCTGCATACCGCGCGTCTTTATATCCGCTTTCCGGGCTTTCGGTTTCTTTGCTTCCGGCTATTCCGTGTGCCGAGCCAAGGGTGGACTAGGGATAAAACGACGTGCACTTACCTTGAGATACCTGACTTTTTCGGCGAACAATCTTTGCGCAACCGAAATGGAAGGCAGAACGAAAAACAAACACAAGCGGTCAGATCTTGGCGCGCGTTTGGGCAGAAAAGGCAGATCCCACCGAGCTGCGATGAACATTCCAATTTGGGTCTCCGGTCCGTAGGTGTCCGTAAGGTACCGGATGAAGGGGAAAGAAACCCGTCGGCTGACGGGCTGCGGCACCGCCACCACCATTGCTTGTTTAAAGATTTTTTCCGCGTCTCTGCGATTCACTGCAAACATCTTTATCGCGCCGCATTAGGGTATACCCGGAGACCACGGTATTGCGCGGTACGCCGGGGGAAAAAAAGAAGCGGACCCGGGGCTAGGACTTGACGCGCGCTCCGAAGAAATACCCATACCATCTCTCAAACATCAAACGGTTGAAATTCTTTTCGCCCTATGCGCCCCCCAGACGTCACTCGGGCCTCACGCGTAAGGGTCGCGGATCGGTGCGGATCGTTATCCTGCCGCTGGTGGTGGTGCTGATGGTGGCCGCCGCGCCCTGCTCACATACCATACGAGCGTGCCGTGCCGAAAATTGGTAGGCATTTTCGTTTGAAGAAATATGCTGCCCTCGGTCTCTTCCTCTCGGTTACGTGACACGTGGATGCGGAGTCCTCCCGGAACCGGGTCTTTGGGCGAGCGCAAAACAAAATCGAGCGCCGCAACCCGCGTAACGAATCCGGCTGTGGTTTGTTTTTCTTCCCGAGCCCCCGCCCACCCGCTCACCGGCGGCCACGGAAGGTCGAATTTTTCGATCGACCCCAAAAGGTGATCCCTATTGCGATGGTTTGCCATTGTGCCATACCGGGAAATGTTGGCATTTCGCATATTTGTATGATAACAAATTCGATGCTCTGATGCCCAATCTGGCCCAACATTCGTGACCGGAACCGGAAACGGATTCTTTTAAATCAATTTAATGTTGCGCCCAAGAATCAAACGATTTATTCTTCACAGTTTAGTCTTTGTTACTAATATGTATTTCGTTAACAGTTGTTTCTAACAGTAGATTTGCCTTTGCACGTGAAATCAAATCTCTTACATTTGCAGAGTTTTTCCCATGAGATTCCCATTCCCAGAGAATTTGGCCATGTCTCTAATTTTCAACCAATTTCTTTAATTCATAAATTCCTGGCATCACATTTTGTACGATGCTTAATGTTAACTAAATGGAAAAGGAATAATCAGGTTAAAGGAAAAGGAATGTGAAGAATAAAAGCATTTGGCAGTTGTGGAAACTAAGTTGTTCGGGTCTTTCGACAAAAAAAGCATCAAATTTTCAGGAGATCCTCAAACTATGTTTATTCGAAGTAATCACCGTTTAATGCTACACATTTCGTTCGTCTGTCAGGCATGTTGTGGACTCCTTTCCAATAAAACGTTGTTTTTTATGTCGTTGAAAACCATTCGACGACCCATTTGTCGACATCTTGTTACTCGGCGAAGTGCAGTGCTCTGTAACTGCATGTCCCATTGAAGCAAAAGGGTGATAATCTGCCGAGGCCGGGTTCTGGAGAATACGGCGAGACACATTCAATGTTTTTTGCCCTTTCTTTTTGTTCCATTTGGGTTGAGTCTGCATCCAACAACTTCTGCAATTTCTCGTCTTCAAACCCTTTTCACTGCATCAGGATGGTCATAATCCTTCAGATCGAACTCACCTCATTTAAATCGACGAAAGCATCCCTGGCATGTTTTCAGTGCTGGGACATGTTCACCATTACGCTTCCACGAGCAAACAATGTGCTTCGGGCGCTTTTTTTTTTAAACTCGTCTCGAACGCCAGGAACATCAACAGATTTTCCTTCCGAATTTCACAACTGGCTGTGTAACTATTTTTCCGATCCGCTTTGAAAATGATCCCTCCAAATCGAGCTCTATGCTCGCTGCAAAACAATTACGGCCCAGATGGTCCAATTGGCCGTGTGCCGGACTGCGGAGTGCGGTTTGAAGAAAATGAATTAACGTGAAATGGCGTTTATTTCCACAATCCACATGTGTGCAGCAGGCGCGTCCCGTCGCACCGTCTCGCCATCACTCCCACGGGAGCGACTCGGTAAAAATAAATATTTGAAGATAGTTTTACTACTTGTGCACCACGGGGCCGGGCCACGTCACGCCATGTTCCAGCGCTCCCTAGACGCAAAGTTGGGATGATGGATTTTGTGCCTGGTCGTGCCAACCACCCAGATGCCAACTCGTATATCGGTTTACAACCGCGATCGTTTATAACTTGCCGGCGGCACCCGTGGCTTGCCATTTGTGCTGTCTCATTTGTTTGCCTTGCGCCTCAGCCCCACCGCGGAACCTTCCTGCGGTCCTTGGGAGCGTTCGTTCGTTCAAACGAAACAATCAACAACGACACGGCTTCGGTTGCAACCGGTAGGCAGCGGAACCAAGACTTTGTAGAATGTTTAAGATTTTGTTGCGCACGGATTTCGGAGCGTGGCCATATGCGGACCCCACACATCGGGAGCATAATTAATAACAGCTTTCGAGGGATTTTCCAGAGTGCATCCCAGAGTCTCCGGAGCTTGGTTAAGCAACTTATTATCGGCATTACTTCGAATCTCACGCTTGGGTTTTGCATGAAAATCGTGGTCCATTTTCTTTCTCTCTCTCACCGCACAAATTGTTTATGCAGTTTAATGTTGGCAAGCTCAGCCCAATGGGCGGCTACGACGATGCGACGATCCTTCGCGATGCATTATCCGTCCGTGGAAAAGTTGTGCCATGAATTATTAACGACCTCTTTTGGCGTAAAATTGAACCAACGCTCTTTTTTTTTGCTGCTTTTGCGCACACAGAATAGAATAGAGAAAAAGTGCCAACTTTTGCGGCCAAACAGCCACCGACCAGTCCACACTTCTTTCATTAAGAAGTAGTTATCGAAACTTTCCTCTGTTTTGCCTTTTTCCGTAAATTACGGTGTTAAATTTGTTGAAAGACTTCGCGCCGATAGCCTGCAGCGAGCGAAACAAAGTCGCCAGGAGTCCGCGTCCGCGGAGTCGTCCTGCTCCTGGGTCTGGGTCCTGGCGTTCTGGCTACCTAGCCCTTACCGTGCAGCAGATGTTCAATCCAGCGACAATACTCTCTCTGGCGGGCGGGACCCCGTCCCCCCTTAGAAAAGGGGGCGCTCGCAACTATGCGCAAAGTGGCATAAATATTGAATGTTTCAGGTACAGGGTGGGACTCGCCTTGCACCGACGATATGATGGTTGTGCGTTATGGTTCGTTGCGACAGAGAGAAAGAACACCGTTTCCGTCGCCTTCGCGCACCAGCCCCCGAAAGGACCAGCGAGGTGTCAAAGTTTCATTCTTCGCCGCCCTTAATTCGCCCTTCGCTTCACACCGAGCGCCGGAAACGCATTGAAATCATCGAGAAGTACCTCGGCGCTGTGTGTGTGTGTGCAGGTGAAACAAAACCTTTCCCGTCGCGCGAACCACTCGAGACAGTCCCGGGCCCCGGCCGAGCCGAGCTGAACTGAGCCCTGTTTTGTCCTATCTTTGTCGCCAGGAAGCTGTCGCCAGATTTGAGGTTGTGTCGGTTGCGAAGAAAGCTCGGGGTGCCCCCAGCCCCCCAAAAGCGCAGTTTGTTTATGCATATTTGATTCTCCGGCGAGCTAGCCCGGGGGAGTTTTGCGCTGATGTAACGTCCCATCAATAAAAAGTGTACACCGCGGCGCGCCGGGTGCCCCGTCGCGGCGAACTTCTCCGTCGGTCGGGTTTTGCAAAACTTCTCCGTTCAGCTTATTGATTTCTGATTACGGAAGTCAATTGTTGAGCGGGCGTTGAACAGAAAAGTTTAAGATGTGCTTTTTTGTCTCTCGCTCTCTCTCGCTGGAGCGTGGCGTGCATTGTTTCGCTTGTCATTCCACGGATAAAAGTTTCTGCCGTGCGAAGTACAATTATTGTGGATTATTAGAGTCTGATGGTGTTTCTTAGTTTCTCTGTTTCAATTTGCGTCCCTTCTGCGCTCGTGAGAAGCTCAACAAACAGCAAAAAAGTCTGCAGTTGAAGTCTTCATTACATAGATAGCCTCGAATCGTTATTGTTACACATCGTTCAACTTTACTTACTTACTTTTACTTTCACTTAACTTTGAGGCACAAATTTTAAAAAAGTCCCCAAATATCAGGTTGGCTAAAAAGTAATCCATTATTTTTTCGGTAGATGCCTTTAATGATCGATATCTTGTGAAGTATCGATCGTACAGTTTCAAATTTAGGCTCGTTTTAAAGCTGATACTTTACACTTCAAAAAATGCTTCATTGTTCTTTGTTTGTTCTATTCGTTTGTGAGTTACAGGGTGTTAACAATGGAGGTCAACGCGGAGAAAATTCGGTACATTTTACATTTTTTGTCCGATAAAGGCGAAAACACAAGCTAGGCCACTGAAATTTCGCATGGTGTTCATGGTGCCAATACTCTAACAGCTGGCTGGGTGAAATTTTGGTTTCGTTGACTCGTTTCAGTCATTTTTGATGTTAAAGCCTAGGCAGACACGTTATCGAAAATGTCGATAAAATCACAGAAATAATCAAAGTTGATCGGCATGTTAGTAATCAGAGCATCGGCCAGGAGCTAAAGATCAATCATCGAAGAGTTTTAAGTCGTTTGCGCAAAGCTGGATTCACAAAGAAGCTCGATGTTTGGGCGCCACCGTATTTACACCAAAAAACATGATGGCCATCTGCACAGTTTTGGCCCAACGGAATGAAATCGAACCATTTCTTAAACGGATGGGTACTGGGGATGAAAAATGGGTCACTTACGACAATATTGTGTGGAATCGGTCGTGGTCTAAGAGTGGTGAAGCAGCATAACCTGTGACCAAACCAGAAATAACGGCTAGGAAGGTTCGACTGGGTATATGGTGGGACTTGAAAGGAATCGTTTATTGTGAGTGGCTTCCGTGTGGTCAAAAACTAAATTCAGATCTCTACTGTCAATTACTGCACCGTTCGAAGCTAGCAATTGACCAGAATCGATCAGAATCGGTCAACGGAAGTTGTTTTGTGTTCCACCAGGACAACGAAATGTTACGCACGGCTTTAGGGATTCACCAGAAAGTCCGAGATTTTGTTTGGGATGTTTTAATGCATCCACCGTATAGTCCGGACCTTGCACTAAGCGAATGACACATTTTTCCCGCATTACAAAATTTCCTGAGTGATGAAAAACTGAGATCAAAAAAGGGTTGTGAAAATGGATTACTCCAGTTTTTCGTCAATAACGAATAAGCCTTTTACAAAAGAGGCATTACCAGCCTACCTTTGAAAAGACAACAAATTTTCCAACAAAACGGTACATATTTGACATAAATCGGACCATCGGAAGTATCTTAAATAATGTTTTGAATCTCACCCAAAAATAATGGATTACTTTTTAGCCAGCCTTATATCTCTCCTCTATTTACTATTTTTGCTGCAGCAAAATCTGCGATGGTTAAAATCGGCAACCGGCTTTGCTACAACAATCCTATTAGTCCGTGTTGGAATCATATGACAAAAAATAATTTGGACAGTTCTCGATTTCCGATACATTCCACTTTTTAGATGGAATGCAATCGATGTATCGTCTTCCAACTTTTCTAAGAACCTAAAAGCATAACATGAAATTTAAGGTTTCAGTAAGTTGATGCTTAAAACAGCGCTCTGTCCGTTCAAACAATAATTGAGAACAACATCCAAACCGGATATTGGGTCAGCTTTTTGGCAGCCGAAACAGGCAGTTTGGCAGTTTTGTTTACAAGTCCAACTTTGAATAACTTTATATGAATAAGTGCATTTTGTAGATTTTTGGCCAGCTTCAGAGAACTGGAACTGGATAGCCAACACCGTTAACGTTGGAATGCTAAGTGCTGTTGCGTGGTTCGGATGCAGGAGGCAAATTATCACTCACCGTTCTTGCTAGTTGTAAAGTAGCAGTAAGACGTTAAAGTGCTACACTGTATCGAACGTTTGCCGATTGAAAGCTTATAGATTTCAAAAGGGCTTAAGCTTAGCATCGCATTCTGCAGATAGCTCACGTTTCCGGTCGGTGTGCTGTGAAGCGAATGGTGCAAGTTGGAGTCGTGTTCCGTCGCCGGAGCGATCGTTTTGCGTGTTTCACGTCGAACGAGACCGAAATGGAAATTCGACAATGATGGAGTAAATGGAGAAAGTTCTCAAACTTACACACACACCATCCTTTGTGTCAACGACCACTGGACAAATATTCACTGTTTGTCAGTGCACCGACATCTGTTCGATTCGCCGAATCACCCCACCCTCACCCGAAGCAGGAGCTTAGCTGGGGCAGCAAGTGTGTCGCGTCTTTCGTGATGACAGCAGGCTTTTCGCCGACCAACACGTCACCGGACGCGCGGACCAATCTCACTCCCTCGAGTGGCCTTTGGGGGGGAGCGTAAAAATTTCGCATTACACATTCATGAGTTCCTATTGCTGGATTCCGAGTTGTGTCTGAAAGCGACCCACCGATTATGGGTCAGACTGGCTGTCAGTCAGCGGCTCTCTTGGAGCACTCAAGAATGAGCTACATTGGTGACGGCCAGCGCCTTGGCCCAGAAAGCCCAAGAAGATCCCGACGCGCAACGACGCGCATCGACGATGAATATGCACATTCGTCCTGCTACGTCGCCGTCGCGGCTGCTGCTTTCCTTGCCGTGGCCATTGTTCCTTCTTTTGACAGAAGAAGAAATCCTGCGGCGGAAGCATTGCTCGCCCGCCGTCAGGCGATGGCCACCCCGCCGGCTGGCCTCACCATCATATCCGGGCAGCAACCCCCACGGCGAAAGAAGAAAGGAAAAAAGGGTTCGGGTTGTAAAAGTGGCATAAATTTGCATAGCACAACAGCGAATCCTTTTGCACCCGGCACACACTGGCCGCAGCAGACACCGGAGAAGCGCCCCTCTTTCTGGCGTGCGCAGCGCCATGTTTTATTCATAAATCAATTTAAAGGTGTCGAGGTCGACTTCCGGCTGAGGGTGGTGCACGCAGCGCCCACGGAAGACGCTGATCTTTGCGGGAAGAAGCATGCAAACGCGGAACGCGCAGCAATCGGATTGACCCGGATCGCGCACACGGTGGAAAGTGACAATAAACGAAGCTGACAGAAACCACCGGAAACACTCGCACACACGCACGCACCGGATCACCACCACCTGTCCGTAGGAGTAACGGACGCCCGGGTCACCATTATCGCACGCCATGTTTTCCATTACACGGTTTTATGTCAACCAGCCGGAGCGGGTCCTTGTGACCGCCCGCCCGCCCGCTCGCAATGGAGCCGTACTTAACGCCGTTTACGACAATAGTTCGGGGTGGGTACGGTAAACATAAGAATCGAACAGCGGCGCGCCGAGGGTTATTGATACCGGAGGACAGTAGGGTCCTCCGGTGCTGTGAATCTGTGGTTGGCCCTTTCGGAAACACGCGCTCGTCGGAAGACGACTCTGGAGGGGTCTATTTTTCAATTGGAATCTTCTTTCGAGCGATTAAATATTCATGACCCCGATCCGACCCGACCCGATCCGAACGGCCCGGGGGGGGTGATCCACATCGAAGGTTGATTCCCGAAAAACCCGAAGGCCACGGAACGAGTTTCCCCTTTTAGCACACACAGAGGGTCAGCCAGTCGGTTAGGTGTTATTTTGCGTTTTATGGTATTTTCCTTCTTTCTCTTTTTCCTCTGTAGTTCGTTCTTTAGACTTTGGACCTCCAAATCCTTCGCGTCTAAATATTTAATGTCGATTTGAATTTGTGCCGTCCGCCGCGTGCTGCTTTCGCCTTGGCGCTCCATTCGATAGGCGAGTTTTTAGCCATGCTCTCCGTTTTATTTCTGGTGCCATTTAATGCCGTGTTGGGCACCGGAATCGGAATTGATCCCTAATCGGTACGGCGGGCGGAGCAAGAAAAGCGGAGACCTCTAAGGACCGAGGCCTCTAAACGTTTCACCCCATCAGACATTCCGGTCACATATTTCGAATCAATCGGGTCTCCATTTCTCGCCCATCGTCGGCCCAGGATTGGCCCCCCCTTTTGTGCTCCGCGTGCTGAGTGGAGGCCCCACGATGGAGGCGCCTGGTGCCCGGTACGAAATGTTGATTGATTCTGGCGCCCGCGGGCGCGCTTTTAGAGTGATTATGTGATATGCTGCAATCGCACACGCACGCGGTGTCCGTTTGGCCGAAAGCGCGCGTTTTTTTTTGTTTCTCCCCTTCACCGGCAGAAGGCTCACTTCGCCGAGGACGATTGAGACGTTCTCCGACCTTTCCGGTGCCAATTTGTTCATAAAACTCGGGCTCCCCAGGATGGGATGCTCTTTGGCGCCTCGAGCCTCTGATGTACGGTCACTTGGTCGGTTAGGCCAGCGCGAACGATCTCGGTTTGTTTCCGGCCGTCGTTTCCGGTTGCCGGGGGACTGCCGAGACCATCGTCGCCGAGAAGCAGCAGTTGCCGGATTCGGGCTCGTTTCGGGCCGGTTTTTTGTGGGACCATTCCCCGCTGGGAAATGTCGCTCCGGCTCCTGGCGCCGACGGACGACGATGATCGGAAACGGAAATTCATGAAGCTGCTCCGAGTCCGCCCGTGAAACTGGGCGGCTCTATCTCGAGCCCGACGGAAGACGTCCTTAACCGGGAAGCGCTGCAAATTTATTCACCGACAAATGCAAACAGACCGTTCCCGGTTCCCGGACCGTTGTTGCCTTTGTTGCCGGTCGCTCCGGCCAACCATTAGTTTCCTCCTTCCGCGCGCGCTCTCTCTCTCTCTCTCCTTGTGTCTGTCTGTCATCTGGAGGTTCCGGTGGGAAATGTTGTTGTTCGCCCGGTACGCTGTTTCCTGCGCCCGGGCCGATGGTAATGGACGATGGCTCAGGTGAGCTGGTGAATGCATTAACTGAACGAACCACACACCCGGGAATGGCCAGCCGGGTAGCGGCCAGGAAAGCCCGATCGAACCCGGACGAACCCGTGCGAGTGGGGCACATGTTTCGAAATGAGCTCTGTGACCGGCACAGAACTTTGTCGTCCTTTGCCGTGCCCAAATACGCTGTTTCGGTAATAATGATTTCCATCACGAACGAGAAACAAATAGTGCGCACGTGTGTGTGTGTGTGTGTGTGTGCGCTGTACGATGCATCCGGGACCTTCCCGTTACTTTGGTAGGCTTTTTGGGAACATTGAAGCTTTCTTCATTGGCTTCTTCTTCTTCGTCTGGGGCTGCTTCCTGGGGCGATGAAGCATTAATGATTAAGGATGTAGCGGCGGACGGCATCAGACGGAGCGAAGATGTCACGTTCTGTCAACATGCCGGTGGAGCGCGCGGACCAGAAAAACTAACTTCCTGGCGATCGCGCCATTTTAGAAAGAGCCGCCCTCGAGACAAGGCCACGTAGTTTCGGCCAGCCATAAACCGATAGCCGAGCCTCCACTAGCTAATCCCCAAAACATTACACAACAGTGAACGAAAGCAGAGTAATCCTGAGAGCCGGACTTTCGTCGGTACATCGAGTGCTATAAAAGTTGCCATAAAAGTGTTCTTTTTCGCTTCGACCGGGCAGACCCACGGGGGCTCCGAACTTGGCAGTAATTAAATTTAATCCTACTTTTTTGGAGGTGTAAATTTTAAATTTTCATCAAAGCGAGCTTAAAGAGCCGACGAGAGCCGCCAACCGGAAGTCTGAGGCGCACCCGAGTTTCCCAAAAACCTTCGGCCTGAATAAAAACCGGACTTAGAAGCTCAGCGTCTCCTGTCCGCGCTGGGTGAGCAACAGCCGGGTCCACGTGGAGCGACAAAATCCGTGCGACAACAAACCGCACCAGATTAAACGGTGCGGTCTCGGGGTCTGAGTGGTGTGGCCACCTTCGTGGGTTGTGTCCGCTCACTTCGAACGCGGACGATCGGGGGATCAAAGCCCTTTTTGTAGGGGAAAGCGTTCGGCTAATGCCCGACAACCGAGAAAAGTCTAGACCCAGCCAGTGTTTGGGCCAAACCTATCACCGTCGACCAGCGACGGGCATACGTAGGAGTTCCGACATTTTTCTACACAGCCACACACACACACACACACCTCTCTCTTGCGTCGTGTGCCGATCTTGCCGGATTAGCGAGTGCTTTTTTCCGGGCTGAAGGTTTCCCTGGGGCAGAACGCGGCAGCATAAATGAGTGTGGAGTTTCGGGCAGAGTTGCACCGACGATTTGTTTTACACATCGCCAATACAAACTTGGCCGCCGGGACGAAGCCGCTGTGGCCGGTGAGCGCGGGATGTGCAAACACCACAACAACCACCGTCACCGCCAGCGCCACCACGCCAGGCGAAACCGCGCACCGCCTTGTCAGCGATAATTTGAGGCCACGGCACCGAAACTTTCGTCGCTTTTGGACGCGACGCACAGCTTTTGGCATGTGAATTTTAATTAAATTTTCTCCGGCCTGCTGCTGGCTCCCCTCGGGGGGGTCCCGGTGGGCCACGGGAGACGTGACGGGCGAAGTTTTTGCCCGTTTTAGAACCGGCGGCTGGTATTTATCATGAAAAGCAAAATTCGTCAAACATCCTCGCTGCGTTTCGCATCCCCAATCTGGAATTGAAATATTTCGCATCCGCCATTAAAAAAAAAAGAAGTAAGCCAAAGCCTAACCGAACGTATTTTATTACGACGTGTATTGGCACGGAAATACCAACCACGCGAGCTTTACGGAAAACTCGACCAAACTAAATTCGATGCATATAAATTACGGCCTCATACGGTGTGTGTGGCTCATTCCCCTAAAACTATTCTGCAGGTAGCGAAGAATGTTGTGGTACTTTTTTGCTCCTTCTCTCTCTCTCGCTATCGCAAAAGCTGGCAAAAACGGTGAAATATGATCTGCCATCGCCACCGGTCGCGACCGGAGTGACGATGTCCTACCGGGTGATGTGTCATTACGCTCCGTTACGAGCTCGGACCCAACGGGCACGGAACTCGGCTTCCCCGGAGGGAGACCACCATTGTGTCGGCCCACCACAGGACAGTGACAGCCCACAGGGGGCGCGCAACCCTTCGACACGGTGCGTGGTTGATTGAATTACACAATTTTCCGCCCCAACGGGCCATCGACCATCTCTCTCGATCGGTTTGTGGTCGGGTGTCCGGCGGGTCCCACCGAGCCGAGGCTCGAGTGTCGCCCCGGGCCCGGCGGGCGGGCCAAGGATAATTACTGCAAAATGCAAATTAGCTGCCGTTCCGAAACCGAGTATTTGGTGTCCGCTCGGCTCGGACACCGGAGTGGTACTTCAACACCTCCTGCTTTTAGTGAAACATATTTTTCTAAATCTATTTCCACGGCCGACCGAGGGCACGGTATGGCACCGCCACGAAGGCTAGGGATCAGATTTACGGTGGCGGGTGGCTGCTCCTGGCTGGTGCAATCGTGTGGACTTAATTCGCTGCACTCGGGTTGCGCGTGGCAACCGCAGCATCAAGCTGCCGTATGTCACCCCATCGTCCTTTTCAGCCTTGAACCTTTACGTAGAGAGAGAGAGGGCAGTTTGGATGTGTTAATAGTACGCGGGGAAACCATGGCGACCGGGATCCGGGCTAAGGGCTGGCTAATGTATTCTGCGACGACGTGGCCTGCTGCGGGCTATCGCTTTACAATCGATTGACTTGCTTTGATTTGAGCAACGAGCAAATGAGCTTATTTTATGGCCATCACTGTCTTTGTGCGCCGCCATGATTCAATGGGCGGACGTTTGTTTGGGGCAGTGGGCTCCCCTTACCGCACACCAATTAAATATTCATTACGACGACAATGTGTGCTGCGCTGAGAATACCGAAATTAGCCGGGCACAGCCAACGGAACAGTTTCGCCATCCAAGGTGGTCCGTTTTTGGGGTCCCTCTCACTGACACGAACCCTGCTCTCGAACCCCCCCGCGCCACGAACGCTGCTCCTGCGTGTCTTGGGGTGACTGGTGAAGGTGATTAACAGCCAAGTAAACAGTTGTTAAAAACCCTCCACAGCCGGACCATGGGGCCTGTCCGGTGCGGTGCGCGGCACTAATCGTCCCACTCATCAGGATGGCACCGTTTCCGGTTCAAGAGTTCGCCCTTGTCTGTTTCCGGTTTGCTATGGTCCCCTCGCAAGAGGCTCTCCGATAGGGAGTCCTCGGAGAAAAAGGATAACGGTCGTGTAATAAGGGGCCGCTCGCCGTAAACGAGGTCGAAAAAAGGGTCAAGCTCTGGGCTGCTCTGTTGAAGTGTCGGACTGTTTTTTTACGCGCAAATCGTTCTCATTTCGAAAGGCAAAAGTGAGCCTCGGTCCTGCGGACTGTGTCTGTCTTTCTGTGCCGTTTAGCCTTAAAAATGTCAAAAAATGATTTATATCGAAGCTCACGACTACGCGGCCCAGTTCGGGCGAATCAGTGGCCTGTAATATCTTCAGAAGGTACCAATTCTAGTTTTACGAATTTTGATAAATGGACAACAAAGAACAGGATGGAGTTTCTGATCGAGCTGTGGCCAAAAAATAACGGCACCCCGATGTCTTCGATTATCGGGGTTGTTGGGCATTGTGAATTCTTTCCAACTGGCCAAACTGTCAACAAAGAATAATATTTGGGTGTTATGCGTCGTTTGGGTAATTCTGTGCATAAAAAAAAGAAGGAATTTGTGTAGAGACAATTCTTGGTTCTTGGATTTCGAGGATCTTTTTTAATCACATTTTCGTGATCATTTTGCCATAAACTTGACTCATGTCGTATTCCGTAACTTAAGAAGTACCTTTTGGACCGTTTCTAAAATTGGAACAAATCTAGACATAGATGTATTGCATACAGCAGGGATTATTTGAAAAGCGATGACATAGATTCAGAAGAATAAAGAACTGTTTTTCGTGTTATAAGAGCATTACTAATATTTTGCACGATGCCAAATGCACAATTACAACAACTCAGCTACGAGTTGACAATAACCGTCAGTTAAATTTGTTTCCTAAATTAGTATTCTCCATTTTACACTCTCAAATGACCGTACTTATGCGTCGTTCCGTTCCGACTTCTCGTTCCAGGTACGTTCCGAATTCCGATGGTCAACACAGGAAGTCACCCATCTCTCGCGCGCACACAGTCGCATCTCGGCCGTGAAAGTGTTAAGTTGCTCAACATCCAATCATCGACCTTTAATTAGCATTCAATGACGTTACGTTCGAAAGGTGGGCAGGGTCCACTCAGCGCAGGACACAGGCCGGACCGAGATCGAAATGCCTCCGTTTCGACTTCCGGGAGGACGGAAACTGAGTGCGCTTTTCTTTTCGCCCTTTTTCCACTATGACCCTCCCAGCGCGTAGGGCGCTAGGGCACGCACCACCCGGTGGGCCCTTTTCAGGAAAACTGGACTAAAAAACCGGAAACACCTTTTTCGCAGCATTCCGGGCGCAGCATTCGATGCAAAATAACTGCAATCACACCGTTGTCAAATTAGTGTGATCAAATTACGACCGACCGACCGACGACTGGCGAAGAGCGGACCATCGGTCAAATCGAACCGTGTCCAGGTTTTTGCGACCAGCTACATTCTCGTTCACACGCCGCACAGGGGACTGGAGTACTGTGTGTGCCGAGGAGGCCCTGTGTAGCCTATCTTTAGCGGACCTGGACGGCACCATCGGACGGCCCCGAACCATCAGGTCACAATTGAAAACTGTAAAAGTGAATCAATTGCCCACTGCGGATGCGAGGTGTCCCCAGGCGCCGCACCATTTCGCTCGGTGACCATTTCATTACGGTGACCCATTCCGTTCGATTACGATGCGTCGACGACGACGATTCCGGTCCGGTCCGGTCCGGGCCGGCGAATGTCGACAGCAAAACGTCGGCGCTCCCAGGTGACATCCGACGATTTGAAGTCTCCGATAGATCAAGTGATGGGGCACTGATGATGGCGAGGACTATGATGACGGTAGTGGTGGTGGTGAGTCCGACGATCATCGGTATTGTTGGATCGAAAAATAAAGCACACTCCGACCGGGGGGTGTCTGAGGCGTGCCCGGTTGTCGTGTCTTCGGCCACTGTCACAATGTTGTCACGGCCGTTGCGTCCGAAACACGTACACCGGCCCGTACGGCCGGGTAGTGTTTCCGGTCGCACCCGTTCGATTGGGATGGGCCCATGGGATTCAACCAAAGGCCGACCTGGGCGTCTGGTGTCTGGGCAAATACTGGATTCGATTTGTGCGCCCCCCGGACCTTGGACTCCGGGCCTCGGCAATGCATTTGCGGTGTGGGTAATTAGTGTGATTTTAGGTCTAATCATTGTGACTTTATCACTTCACCCTACGTGACGCTACACCGGCCGTGAGTCTGCTTTTTAGGGGCACCCGGAATCCGGTCCACCCTCTAACAGCATCCTCACGAGGGGGTGGTTTGGGGGCGCGTCTGTGACCAAGCCACATCACAAAACCACACAAAACACCACACTGACCCCCGTTCCGATGGTGTCAGCGAGACGGGGCCGCTTGTTTTTGCGCCGACCTCTTCGTCCTTCCTGCGTGTGTGTTTGGGTCCGGGCAGTTAAAACTGGAAAGTGCACTTACATTTTATGCTAATCTGTTAATGGATTTTACTTTAATTTCAATATACATTACACCACGAGCCGTGGCCGAGCTGGGTTTCACCCTCGGGCGAAACCCGGAGCTCCTATCGTCCGACCTATCCGTTAGAGCGGGGGTTGTTTTAAACAAAACTCACTCACCGTGCGGCAAAAGGTGGAGTGTATCGAACGGAACACACGGAAGTCTTTAATTCGCAGGACGCTCTCGGCGTGCGCGCCTCTCGGGTTTTGTTTTGGCAATAAATTTTATGAGGAACCCTCAGTTCTCTTACCCGCTTCCTGGTCAAAACAACTTCGCGACCGGGCAAAGTTGTGGGCTGGTGGGCTCTACTTCCACCACCTGGAATGAAAATTTCGAACCACCTTCCGACATCCTCGTCTCGGAACGCCCGCTCCTGCGGAAAGCTCTCGCTTCCGGACCGAACTATCCCAACACGGCGCACGGCGATGGCGAACTATGTTTTTGTTGTGGAAACTATTTCATCTTCGTAATATCCATTAGCGGCAACTTTGGCCGACCCGACCGGGACCGGACACGGGGCCAACAACAGCGTCGGAGGTGCAGCAGCAGCTCCCTGGCCCACGTGCCATCGCGCTCGGCACACCATGGGACGAGTTCGCGCCGGGGTTCACCTCGCTCGACACGACGATGCCCGCCAAGCCAAGAAGGCGGGCATCCGGGCATCGCATTTCAGAACCCATTGCGCCCCCCACCGACCCGACCACCGTGGCCAGGGATTGCTGCTCCGTGGGCCAAATTAAATAAATGCAATTTAGAAATCATACCTTCCTGATGCAGTTAATTTGCGAAGTGAGAAGAATCCGACGCCGGCTTCCGGCGAGGTGAGCCGGCCGGTGAAATCGGACCCGAACGGTTCGGAGATGATGGTGGGTACATTCTGTACGCCCCAAATTGCTGTGAAGTTTTGCCACTTTACGATTCGAATGAGTTCATTTGGCTACCGAAACTTTCGAGCTAATCTGGTTCCTGTTTGTTTGTTTGATAGAGATACAGATTTGTTTGCCATGACTTTGCTCAAATGTTGAGAGGTTTTTGTTTGTTTCGTTATTTTAAATTAGGTTTGTTACTTTTTAAGTTGCTTTGCATAAGTTTTACTTACTACTTTTACTCCTGCCTTGGCACATGTTGCATCCATATCGCTATAGTTTTCCTATAACTTTTGTTACATTTTCAACTCATACTTTTAACTTTATGTATAATTCCGAGACACGGTAGATTCTTCGTTAGCTCCACGGACTTGTGCAGAGTGAGGCGTAATGTTTTATTAATTTGGCTACAGCTCCAGTGTAGTGGCCACTGTCGATTTGCCCGAGGGTATGGATGCCATTTGGACAGTTTGTTTGCTATTTGTTTCGATTTCTTTCGCCCATTTTATTTTCATGCTCCATCGTTTCGCCATTTTTAGCGTCGACTTTACAACCAACTCCATAACGCGCGGGGTCCCTGGCACAGGCACTCACGATCGGATCGGCAGCCGTACGAACCGGTCCGGACGTCCACCATTAGTATCAAATATTAAACCAAATTACCCACCAGCCCAGACCCGAGATCACCGGTACGTGCATCGGACCCTCGACTACGGCCCATTAAGAAGCTGTGGCGTGACTTTGTGCCGCTCCGCCGCAAATTCGTCGCCCCACTCACCGACGTGCGTCGCGGGGTCGCTTTCACCTTTTCGCGTACAAAAATGGCCATTTTATAAATTTATTAATTCCATTCGCGAACCCACACGGGCGGCGCCTGACTACTTCTGGCAAATTCTTCCCCGATGCTACCACCTTAGGGTAAGAACCGGGACCAGGATACGCTCACGTTCGCTGGGCCGAAAATGGGGAAAGGAAAAATAATGAAACTAACACCTACAGGGGAGTGGCGGCCAGCTCCCTTAACGTCTTACAATCCGTGTAACGGGAAGATTTGCTCCTCCGTCTCCGTCCGTCCCTGCGGCTGGTGTCGTCGGTTGGCTTCGCCGCAACAGCCGCGCTATCGGATCGGTGATAGCGGAAAATGGATTTCTCCCACGAGGCCCGCCCTTCGCTGGGAGCTCGTCGGGATGTAGTACGTGAGCCGAGGACCTCGGTTCGCTCGGTAACACTACGCCCAACAACACGTCGTGGCCGCTCTCTTGAAGCGGGCGGCGGAAGATCATAATCGTGTGAAGAGTTCTTTTTGGGATTTTTTTTCCTCTTTTAGTGCACATTCCGGTTGGCCATTTTCTCATCTCCCGAAGCTTCTCGGGGCTTTAGTTTTTTGCTCGGCGAGCGACAAGAAGAATGTCTTCCTTCGGCGGGCGGACTGCTGGCGCCCAGGAAATGGGTTCGAAGCCGGTGGACCAGCGGCTCCCAGCAGAATTGCGGGAAATGGTGTACAAATGTGTTGTATTTACCCCCGACCCCCTCCCGGCCACGGTGTCTCATTTTCCTCGGAAAATCCTCCGTGGAAAAAAGGGGGTCCTCGGATTCCCACGAGCCACGCACTCGAGATCGAATCGACGGTGGTGCCTCTCGGAAATGGGGTACACATGGCGCTCGCTTTGGCGAAGGGGCCGCGAGGACGGGGCTAGGAGCGTGGCGAAAGTAAATATTTGTATTCAATTTAGAGTTATCGAGGGGTTGCCCGGGTGTTCGGGGGCTTGACTTTGGGCCCTCTGTGTGCCGAGCCGAGTCTTCGAGAGGGCCGCCGGTTCGCTTTCTTGCGTTCCGTTTCTTGCGCCCACTGGGACCGAGGTTTCCTGCAGGGCAGGAAGGTCCCGAGGAAACCGCAAAACACACGCCTCCACGTGCCCGCAAACACAACAACAGTATTGTTTGGTCAGCTCACCGTGATTGCCGTCGGAGAAAGAACGCCATGCGCTTGCTTGTTCGGCTGGGTCCGGCGGTGGAGGATAAGGAGGCAGCAGTGTCGCCGACCCACGGCAAAAGCAAATACACGGCACAAATGAGATGACACTTGCGCCGTAATGAACACGGCCACACGCCGGTGTCATCTCCTGTCGTTACCATTCGACCAGAAGTCATTAGTAGATTGACAGTAAACTTCATCGCCGGGCTTCGGACTTCTGTCAGGTGGACACGTGGCCGGTGAATGACGCCTTTTTTCCATGCTACGAGCGCGCTACGGGAAGCCAATTAAACGGAGGGTCGCGCATCTGGGGCAACGGTGACCTATTTACCTATGGCCCGGCGAGAACGGTCACGCTTTTGGCAAATCCCTATCTCCGAAATCCCAACCCTTACGATGGTTCCAACCGGGTTCGGGCGATGTTTTCAAGCTGCTCGTTCGCTTGCTTAGGTCCCTGTCCCCGTGTTTGCTGCTTCCGTGGTGTCGGATCTCTAGCTAGCTGGTCTGGATGTGTCAGGCATCCGAGCCGGGAGCTCCGTGAGAGTCGTAACATTTGAATAAACAAATAAATTTGTAACTAAAAACAAGCAGACCGACCGAAAATAAAAGTTCCACAAGCACAGAAGGTCAGAAAGGAAAGGGAAACTAATGCCAGTCAGTGCCCGTGAGGTGGGCCGCTGCCGGAGTGTCGGAGCAGATGGATCCTGTTTTTCTTTTGCAACAAGTTACGAAAGGATTCAACATCTTCCTCGGCACAGCAAACGATGCTCCCTCTCTCTGTGGTGAAGTGGATTTTCATGCTCCTCCCGACGATGTTGACCCGATATTACCGGGTTCAACCGTCGTCTGTGACTTCGCATAGCCGAAGCGGCCAGATAGAAGTGTCTCAGGAAACTTCCGAACCGGTGGAACCAGCGGCACAGCACAAATAGGCTGTGGAACTGCTGCAAATAGTAAAGACTTTTACAAATCTACAGTTAAGCATAGTCAAATGAGTATTTCTAGTGAAAGGGCAGCATCTCTCGTTCGATGTCTGCCATTCGACGGCCTGTCAGATGAGTTGAAGTGTCCTCGTCGCGATTGCCAGCCAACTTTTCCGTCTCCGACTAGAGCCTGCTCCTGACGGAAGCATTATTGCCATGCTTCTTCACTCTGTACAATGTAATTGACCGGTCGGATGTACTTTCTCGCCATTTTTATGTCCTATTTGCCTATTGTTACCCTTAGTTGAACTGTAGTTTCCCTTCGATTGCTTCAATTTCCCTCGCGTTACGTTAATATTTATGACACACACTGTTGCTGCGCGCCAGGATACGGTGCTTTGCCGGTGCATTTGTTTGCCGTGAATGGTTAATAAAGTGGGTATTTGCCATGATTAATTACCATCTGCGAAAACTGCGGGAGGACTTTCAGTGTGCCGGGTGTCGTCCGTGGCCCAGATCGCCCGGAAACATGCACACGGCCCGAGCACCGAGCCTATTTAGGCTGCAGTTAATTCAACCGGCAGCGTGTTCTAATTACCGAATGGCACGCATTTCGGCAATATGTTACCCATGTGTGTGTGTGTGTGTCCGGAACACACGCATGCACACATGGCCACCCCGAAAACTTACTCGCCAATTTACACATCCGGCGAGGCCATTAATTTCCACAAATGGGAAACCCATTCAGTCGGTGGCGGCATCGAACTGGGGGTCCGAAAAATTCCGTGCGCTTCCGTGTGCTCCACAAATGCGTGGCGACCAAAACTATTCCAGGCTACTGGCTCGTGGCACTCTAGTTCGTCGAGCCGGATTCGTCTTGCGCAAGTCGACCTCGTTTAAATTATATTCCACCCGTTCCGTGCGTAGTATCGCGGAGAATCCTCCAGGATATCCGTACATCCAGTGCACGATTCCGTTCGAGTACGTAATTTCGTGCGGCTTTTTCCAATATAGGCACAAATAGGCCTCTCAAGTAACATTTCGATTATCCTGTGGGCCCTACTCTGGGATCCACAGCTGGTATGCAACAATAAAATCTGCTCCGCACTGAATATTGATCGTTTCGCCCGTGGAACCGCGGTACGAAGGTGATGGTGGGTGCCTCAAGTGAAATCGATCTCTGCAGAGCCGAAGGCCTAATAAACTTCTCCCCCTCTTGGCAGCATCACTTCATTATCCTTTCGCCCCGGCAATCGGGTGGCCAGATTTGCTGGGGGCATCCATCGTCGTCGGGGTGGTCCCTGACGGGCCGGAGGGCCGGAATGTAGCAGCGAGTATTACCGGCCGCTCCGGTGCCCTGCCCCACATTCGCTTATTATTATGTCTATCGATATCCGCACATATTGCACACGCCCTGCCTCGGCCTCCGTACCGGAACTGCCGACGACGGGTTCCGACGGGTTGCGATTCCGGGCCCGGGATTTATGCGCCCCAAGCACCAGTGCCACTCCTCAGCCACATCCTGGTACAATAATGCGGGTTGCCTTCCGAGACGGGCCCATTTCCGGCTCCGGTGCGAAAAGTTATCATTTCTTCCGCGTGGCCGCCGGCGTCCAACCGACAGCTGGCGCACCCGATTCACCCCTTCCGACGGACGACGTTATCTGCGGTCCAGGACTTGTGTGTGGTGTGTGTAAGGACGTCTCTCTTTTGCTGCACTGGGACTGAGCAGCGCGTAAGTCGTATGTAAATGATTTTTCGCAAAATTCCCCTGAGCAGGCGCTCAATGGCCGCGGACCTCTGCTGAGGACGACTGCTGTGCCAGGATCTGCGGTTTGATAATGCCGCGAGACAAATCGAACACAAACTGCGAATGAACGCAAAACCGAGCAACACACCGAGTGCAACATTGTAGCACTCGACACCGTTATGCTGCCGCATGTATTCCCCTGTGTGTGTTAATGAATAGTTCCCAACCAATACCAATAACAAGCTGGCTGGTTGGCTGCCGATTGGCGCATGAGTGGGAAAAAATTAAACTAAAACCGTCACATCGCCGAGGGAGATGTGTTGCTAATACCAAAAAAAAGGATTACGAAAAAACAATAACTGTGAGCATAATGCTGTGAAAGTTGTTTTAGCCCGATCATCGAGCATGGGGGGCCAGCGGGGGACCGAGGGGGAGTAGCACAAACACCCTGGGCTGTGCGGCTAATGGAAATGTTCGGAGTGAATTCAAAAACCAATATGACCGGATCAGGAACAATAATTAAAGCTACGACGGCGCGCCGATGCTCCGGACCCGACGTTCCCTTGTGACGATGGTGATAACGATAATGTTTAGGGTGGGCCCGTGACCCCCCGCCGGGCACGGCCACGGGCAATGTTTGCTTATTTTCTTTCCCGCCCCACCGGTCGGCGTCGAAGGAAAAACACATGAGCGAAAAGGAAAACTGCTGAGCCAACGCCAACGTCGTTTGTGTGTGTTTCTGTTCGCTACGGTTACGGTGCTATACTTTACAACATTAATATTGTTCTGATCCCCACCAGAACCCGGCCTGGGACAAACACATCCAATTATGGTACACAGATTTGCTATACACCATCCACCACCGGGAAGGGGCTAGCTGGGTTTTTAAGTGAAATTCCCTGTCAGTAGCGTCTCCGTACGGCCATGACTCGGAAGACTTGATGCTAATAGTTTCGCTTTTTCGGCCGTTTTGGCAGAACTCTGTTGCCCATCATTGGGAAATGAAATATGGATGGGGCTCGGGGTTTGCTTGTCTCACTGTGGTCTACCGTACTGTCAAACCATACATATTTACATTAGTATTACATCGTGTTGGGTAACTTGTGTGTCTTAATTGAATATTAAAAATGATCATTTTTTTTAATTTTAAATCTTCTCCTAGAATTACTTGTGTAAGATGCTGAATGCTAGCTGAAGGTTCCAACAACAAAGTTATAGCGATTTAATGACGATTGATTGACGATTGATTTAATCCTGCGCAATCTTCGTGTAATCTACAATTTTTTCGTGTATTCGTTAATCGTTACAGTAATTTGCGGCCTTAGGTGAATTTTGGGTGGTCTGAAATAAAGATCATTTTTGTAATTTCGATGTTTGAACTTGAAGTTCTCAGCATTTTGGTTTGTTGGGTTTAACAGGAGGTAGAGTAGATTTCGTTGTTTTTGAGTAATAATTATGATGGATTAGATTTTGTTGTTTTTGAGCTGATTTCTCATATTTTTCGACCTTCCCAATGCAGAATGGTCATAAATATGAGTTTTAATGGTAAAATGACAAGGATATTGCATACATCTTGCGTAAATGAGAACTATCGGCAAAATAATCAAGAGTCATGAAAATGAAGGTCGTGTTCAGCGTATTAAAGCTGCTGGCTGTCAGAAATCAACACCAAAACGAACTGATAAATGCATAGTCAATATCTCAACTATAATTCGTTTTTTATCCACCAATAAAATTTACTGCTTTAATTTTTACTTTAATTTTCTTCAAAAATTATATAAGTCCCGACTGTGCATGCCATCGGGCATTGTCTATATGATGCTGGTCAATCTGGCCGTGTTTCCAACAAGTTTCCGAACCGAAGCCAAGCCAATTTGGTTAATCAATTCGTATTTTACCATCGGCATGGTTTCAAACCTCCCTTATTTTGGAAAAAGGTGCTCTGGACTGATGAATTGGTGGTCCAGCGATGCATTGTTTCCTTAAAACTTGCGAGTTAGGACGCAGGAAGTCGGCTTATTGGTCGAGAATTCACCCTTTAAAGTATAAAGCACCAACCCCCATGGCACAAGTAGTCATGCAGTACCTCAAGGATGATGTTATTAAGATGTTGGGCAATTCTCATCGTTGTCTTGACCAGACAATAATGGAGAACATATGGACGTTGATGAACCTTGAAGTATCTCACAGAACTGTACGTACTAATACCTGTGGATTGTAGGAAGGACCACATCACAAAACCAATTAAGAATTAGACGTCGCCTTTTTCCTTCAAACCAAACATCATTCTACGCGATGAATCATCCCTTGCATAGCATAAAAACCGTAAATATGTTGGCATGAACAGGTGTTACGGGAAGTGAGAAAAAATGGCCGTCTATTAAAAGATAGCCCGTTGGAACGTGCGCTGATGGGAGTTGATAGAGGCTTGGCTTGTGGAAGCATACGGACCATCTTCAATCGCACCGAAGACCAATCACACGAGTGGAGTCTCGTGTTGCCCGGCCTTTCATCCTTCCCAGCTCCGTTTCGCGTACGCAAAAAGCTTTCGCTGGCTCAGCCTTTTAGGACCCGAACCGGCAGAGGATCGGCTCCCGCGTGGTGCATGCTCCGAAACCACCGGTACACAGGACGGCAGACTTGTTGCGGACGCCCCCAGAAAAGTTGCTTGTAAACCGAAGATGCATCCTCGGGCCGGGTACTTGTTTTTGCAACCGGGGGGGGATTGATAGATTCCGTGCCGTGCCATGTCATGAATTGGCCTTTTTCCAATTTTCATCCCCAAACACAGTGTGCTGGCTGGCTGGCCCCCGGTTTGGCCGGGCGTTCGAAGCGAGCAGTGAATTTGATACACTGAAGCGCTCCGTCGGCCTCGTAAGTCTCGCTCGCTTACCAAGTGGCGTTAAATCGAATCGGAAGGTAACCGACACGTACGACGAGCGCTACGATAGTGCGCGCCAGATCTACTTAATCGACGAAGACATCGATGGCGGGCGGCGACGCTGAGGGTGGCTCCGAGTGGCTTTCCGGCTTTGGCAGCTGTTAGTCGACGTTCAATCTTCCGAAACAGGTTTATTAAAATGTTTCGCTACATTCACTCATCCCCTTGAGTGGGCTGTCACCTTTTCAGATCGTCCTGCCATGCGGAGCCAGTTCTCGACGACGACGACGAGAGTAGACGAAGAATTTTAAGTGCTGTCAGTCAGTGATCGACGAGAGAGAGATTGAAAGGCCGGGCCGCCTGATAGGGCGCGGGGCCACCTTCGCTGGCCACCACCACAGGTTCTCCAGTTCACGTCCGGCGACTTGAACGACCTTCCGACCGACTGTAGAGTTTTCGATTGAATTTTCGCCTTCACTGAGTGCGCCCAAGCCGGATCGAGATTGTTCTGTGTGTACTTCACCGCAGAACCGTCCGATGAACTGGAACATCAATCTTCGGACCAACGGCCGGACGACCCGGTGCACGCACACGGAGCATCAAATTGATATTTATTAGGAAATGATTGTGATCGTGAATCGGTTGTGCTCGGACGGCTCAAACTGGACAAGGAAGTGCGTCAGCAGTATGATGCAGCTTCAAGTTAATTTCCTCGACGTCCTCACAGAGCTCGCCAGTGCCGGTAAATGGTCTCGGTTTGCACCGTCAAGGACTTGTGGCCAAGTGTGGCGGGCCGGAATCTCGAGCTTCAGCGCCCACGAAACGGGACTTCCAATCGATCCGATTCGGTGATTCGGTTAGTCCTGAATAGATTAAGATCCTATCGGATGGAGCGGCTGCGTCGAGTGGGTCGATTACGTGGCGAAGCAGGGTGAAGACTAATCTCGTGCAGGTTCGCTTTCAGGATCGCTATTAAGAGAACTATCATTCTCACGGCGTACTTCAATTAGATCCATCGTCCTTGGTTGAAATGGAACCAGACCCGAGTGTCACCGACCGTGCATAGAGACTGTGTGTTCCAAAACTCGACAAGTCATTTGCATGCTCCTTCCGGAAACGACACCGGAAACCACAATGGTAAATGGGGTGTGTGAGTGTTTTTTGGGTAAATGCAGGCGAGCTCTTCTGTCGCCCCGACGAAAAACGCCTTAATGAATGTTTTTCGTCCTGTATGTGCAACCTCAGCCGTTCCAGTCACATGATCCCGGAGCCCAAGTCACCACATGTGGCAACTTCTCCGTCCGCGCAGGAATCGCACTAAGGGTGCTCCGACACACTCCGAAAGCGTAATTAAAACCTGACAAATTTCAATAACGCATCTGTTGCAGCATCATTAATGCTAATTAGCTGCCGCTCGCCTTCCGGCCAAGCGGCGCCCTCGCTCAACCTTCGGCTGATCCTTCGAAGGGCAAAAAAAAAGTGTGCCAAGGAACTTTTGTGGCCGCCCTGCCGCCCTTAAACCTGTGCGGTTTCGAGCGAGAACCGAAATGCGAACCTCGGAGCACCGCTTCGACTTCGTTGGATGCACCAATCAAAATTCATAAGAGTGTGTGTGTGTGTGTGTCTGGTGGGTAAAACTTTGGTCTCAAACCACACACACACACCGATATTAAAACCCGAAATCGTAAGAGCTCACCGGGATTCGGAGGTTACAGTGGACTGCTTGAGTCTGAGCTCCGGAACTCTCTGTTGGTTCTGTTGAAGTGGACCGGAAGCGGAACGGTTGATTTGAATTTGAAAAGTGGTGCCGCTTCCGAAAGTCAGTCATCATAACCGAGTCATGAGCTGGGAGTTGGGAGGTGTTCCGGTTTCGGTTGCTTTCTGGGCTACATTAGTGGATTAAAGTTTGAATGCGGCTTTTATGGATTCATTGGGCGAGACCCACAGAAAACCAGACGCTTCCCGGCTGAGGTGCATCTTGCGTCATGGACAGACCAAAAACAAAGGTCCTTGTCTGCCTTAAAGAATCGGGAGTTTTTGGTGGCATGAATATAGAAGTAATTTTCGGACCTGGATATCCATCGTCGGCTGTTGTGGAATTGGCTTACGAGTCGTTTTTTCGGTCGGCTTTTGCACCGATGTACGGCACTTCCTGTCGAGCTGTGTCCGGCAGCGAAGCAAACGGAAAGGGTTTATCTCAAGGCCGGTGGACCTCGCAGCCGTCGTCGTCGGTTCCATCGATTATCACCTTCCAACGCCACGACGACGAGGTCGCGTTGGCGGTGGTTCGCTCTTCCGGTGTCCTGCTCGCCATTGTTAGCCAAACTCACACGCGGCGTAAGTAGTGTACTTTCCATTTCCAATTTTCCGCTGGCTTGCGGATTGATTTTGTTTACTTTCTTCGCTTTTCGCAATTTTTTTGGCCCAACAATCCCTTTCCTCCCGTGGCTAGTGGCCTTGTTTCGGGCCACCACACTTCCGACCGGTGCCGGTTCGGGCGTGATAAAAACCCTTCTTTCGGTTGTGCTGTGCGCCCAGCTTTACAATAATCCCGTGCCCGGGTAGCGTTAGAGGATAAGGTAAATAAAGTAACCACTCAGCGGATGATATTTACTTTTGGCGGCACCGAGGCTCTCTAATGGCGCTTACGCGCTTCTTCGGCTCGCCATTGTGTGCGGCAGAGCAAGCATTGTAATGTTGCTCTGGGTTCGAAATGTGAAGTTGAGCTGATAATTGTATTTTCACGGCCAAAAGCTCGTCCCAAACCCACGGCACGGTTCCGGCAACGGTGGTAAATGCGAGAAAATCCCAAAAATGTGAATCCTGTTCCGACCTCGCTACTAAAGCCCCCGAACGCCCTCTGCGCAGCTGGCCAAGATTTGCGTTGGCCTGCCCGCAGGTCGCCCCAGGATTGCTGCAATCAATTGTCGGAACCATAAAAATTCGTTAGCTCTCCAAATTCGATGTTCCAATTTATCGAACCGCAAAAATCGTTCCGCTTCCGATCGGACCCGTTGGGGAGGGGAAAACGGGATCGAAAGTCCGCCCCGGGGGTCCGCCCATCCCACGGTACGGTTGACTGGCACCAGCCAGAAGGAGTCCACCGCGAGAGCCTCTAGAGTATCCGCTTCGCAAATCACGGCACATCAGCGGGGCCACTTCTTTCCGAGCCAGCGCCAGGCCACGTTCCACGTTCTGCTCGCTTCCGGTGCACAAATCATGTTACACACACACGGTCGGGCAGGCGCGGAGTAAGTATGTTTACAGTGCCAGTGCTGAACCATTGTTTGTTGCTGCTTCGCCGTAAATAACGTTCCGCGCGGCGATGGTCGGGAATGTTTCGGAATTCGGCCAGAGGACAACACGTCACCGCCGAAAGGTAGGAAAAACTGTCTCACAAGACTGCACGGCAGGGCAGGGACGAGGCGAAATAAATTGATGTGTCTAACCCCGGGACTAAGATGGAAGACGCCGGCAGGAGAGGATGCCAGGATGTCCGGAGAATCCATCGGAGCGCGCACTGTACTGTTCGTGTTACGGCCGCAAGGTGCAACATTGCACCTCACCATTTCCCAGTTTATTACCGACGATGCTCAACTTATGCTGCCCCCAAGGAGGAGGAGCCCGAGATGCGTTGCCGGAGCAGAACTGACTGCCGGTGCTTGGTGCGCCCCAGTTTTTGGACATATTTCAGCGATAAGTCTGTGATCTCGTTCACATGTATGGCTGTGTGTTGTTTCGTGACAACCGACCCAACAAAAAATGGACGAAAGAAAAGGATATCAGCAAAGATTGATTTCTGTCGTTGAGCCGGGATGTTCGTTGTGGGAAAAATAAGTACCAGATAATGTTGTTCCGAGAATCGCAGCCGAATGCTGATGCCGAACGAATCCTAATGGTTGTTCCTTTCGCTTCCTGGCTAATGGAATTGTTGTAGTCTTTGTCAACGAGTCGCCCACTGTTTTTGTTTCTCTCCCCGAACACCATCCTAATAATGTTTGCCCATTACGGGGTGGTGAAATTGTTAAATCATTACAAATCATTGTGCATTCAGCAGACAACAGCGCAACCGCATCATCATTAGTCCTCCTGTGACACGAATGCGGTGGTCGGTGGTGGTGGTGTGCAGAAGAATGCATTAATCGCGCTTTCGTCGGTGACACGCGGAGACATCGCCCGGCACAAATCCACCGGCGACACCGGCGAGCTGCTGGAAAATTGCGCGGAAAAGTGGTCCCGGCAAAAGTGATGAATTGCCTTCGGAGAGGTTGCTCCGAAGGGATGACTCACTTCCTTACGCCACACGGAAGCCACGCTGGCGTATCATCGCGTGGCGTACATTGAAAAGGTACATTAGCCTGCCCCAAACGCGGCGAGAGCTTCGCCCAACGTGACCACCGTAATACGGTTTGAATATCCGAAACCCACCAATGCAGAGAGAGAAAGGAGGTCCTTGGCAGCGGGAGGACGACAGCGAGCGGTAGGAATGAAAAATTACTCCCCGACACCGGGCAGAGCCAACGTTATGTAAACATTATAATCTCTCCCACACGCGCCGGACCCACCGTCATCGACCGAGAGCCGTCGGTGGTCGAGGCGAACTTGTTGAAAAACGATTACTCGACGGTCTCTGCATGCCACGGTTGGCCCTGCAAGCGGACGTCAGCGGTTCTCCGGGTGTGCCCTAATGCTGTCTGTTGATCCGGGAAACTAGGATCGCTCGGACCTCTGCCGAGTAAGCCTCAAAACCGAACCCTTATGCACACAGCACTGCCCCGAAAACCGTAGGCCGTGTGCGGAGGCCGTAACCGTAAGAGTCCTGCCAGCGCTGACCAGGAGGCTGCTGCACCCAGCGCGCCACACTGGCCAACGTCAGGCGATCTACGTGTCGATGATGGTCCCAGGCCACGTCACGCTTCCGAAAAACCGGCCGACGGTATGTGGCCGACGAATATGTTTAAAAAGTAACGCAAATATGCTCGGTGGTCTCTCGGTGTGTGGGTAAGTGGCTTTTGGCGTCCAGACGGACGGCATGTCCTCGCCACAAGCACCACACTGGAAACTACGCTTGCGGTGTCCGGACCACACTGGCCGTTGACGCCAACTATCGCACAAACTGGATCGAAGTCCTGGACGGACTTCGGCTTCGGACCAGAGAGATGAAAGCGAATTTGATCAACACACCCCACGTGACGGCGTGGTGTTATTGGAAACAATCTGCTGACCATGTGCCGATACCGGACGGGACGGGGCGTGAGCCCTTGTTTAGACGTCGACTTGTCATCATCATTGTTGCGAAATTAACCTACGATGCCGGTCCTGGACTGGTCTTCCGTTCGGCCCATCACTCAAAGCCGAGCCGGGTGACGGGATAAAAAGGGCATAAATGGGGCTTAAGGATAATTAGCTGGCTCAGCGAACGGTGCCCGGCCGGAATGGAACGGTCCCTTGTTTTTTGTCGCCCCGTATCCGTCTTTCGGTTGGAGTTCCAGGTCCGTTCCACTGATTCGCCACCGGACCATGACTTGGGGATGCAAATACTGGAGAGTTTTAATTAGAATTACACTCCTCGGCCGCGACATCCACGGGACGTCCCGGTATGGTACTCTGGCTAGACGACGGGAGTGTTTCGGTGGATTGAAACAATCACATTCCAATAGCGGTGTGGCTGATCAGCCCTCGGACTGGAGGACTCCTGACTGCCACCTTACACTTTTGACTTCACGGCTTCGCTGGCTGGGGAGATCGTCTGTGTCGGTCGGTGTCTGTCCGTCGAAGTTCTGACGTCGCCGAGAAAGGTACAACCGCTGGGAGAGGAACAGCCAATTTCGAGGGATTGACTCGAGTAGGGTTCTTCACTGAGCACGCAGAGTATGAGACGCCAATGATTGATGGCTGTTGCTACTGCAAACCACTCTTCAACGTGTGCCCCGGTAACCGTTCCGGCGTTTTGGAGAAGTTTGATTAAGGTGAAATCGGTAAGCGGCCACCCCACTTGCGGAATTTCTTTATAAACAAATTCCTACACTCTTCGCGCGATGGTTGATGGTTATCATGTTAAACAATAAGTTTTCGGGGATGCACAAAGTTGCGAAGTAGCTGGAGTGGATCGGTAACGGCCGGGAATGTGTATGATAAATTGCGTTATATTTCTCGCAAAATTGATTTATTTCAACTGGAACTCGTTACTCACTCAGCGCTTGGTTGAGGTGAGGATTTCGCTGCCATCGACCATCCTGTTAGTGGGCCCAATAAGGTTGGTCCAGTTAGAAGGTTAGCAATAGTGGCTGCACTTGGTTTGCCTTTGCTTGATGACGCCTGTCATATGGTAGTGAAACGTAGAACATAGTGCACTAGGCTGCTCATTAAAACAAAGGACGCTGCTACGAGTCTAATTTTTTTTGTTATATAGGGACACTCTTCAAATGAACGTATGTGAAGTTTCATTTCAATCGGTCACTTAATTTTTTTTTACAAGTTATTTAGTATCGACATGTCGACATCGACTGTTTTACTGTCGATACTAAACATCGACATGTTTAGTATCGACAGTACTTTTCACAATGGAAAAATCAAGTATCGTGCAGTGATTTAATTTTTATTTTTGAATGGTTTAAAGGTAAAGGAAAATTATGAACGAATGTTCAAAGTGTATAAGGACTCTTAGCCTTCAATTAGGGGGTTAAAAGAGGGGTTTCTGAGACCTTCAAAAACGTCAAAAAACAGACACAACACCTGAAATCGTAAAACAATACAGGATATCGTTTTCGAAAATCGTCCAATCACTGATGAAAATTAAGTACAAGACCTAGTCAACTAATTGAGCAGTATAACCAATATTTTGACTGAAGTTTTGAGTTCGAGAAAGCTGTTTGCAAAATGGGTGCCGCATTCGCTAAAAACGCATTCGAATGCATCTTTCTTGACAACATTTAAAGCGTTTTCGATAGGATAAAGTGGATTTGGTGCATTGTATCATCACTGTGGATGAAATTTGGGTCGGTCACTATGATTCTGAATCAAAACAAGAGGCTAAAGAAAGGTTTGAACCGTTTTCCTCGGTTACGAAACGAATTCGTCCAAAAATTGCCTAAAAAGATGTTAGTTATCCTCTTTCGTCAGGGTAATGCAGAGTGTCACAAGAGCATTTTGAAAATGGCAATTAAATTCATGAATTAAACCTCGAATTGTTGAAGTATCTACCGTATTCACCAGATTTGGCCCCTAGCGACTTCCATCTTTTTTCAGGCCTAAAAAAATCGTGCGCGGAAAGCGGCTTTCAACAAATCATGAGCTCATAACAGCTGTGGAAGCGTATTTTGCAGCCCTTCCAGATGATCACTTCAGTGATGGAATCTAAATAAAAATAAGAATGAACAATAAGTGACTGCCGGTTCTAGGAGCAATTTTTGATTGTTTTGATAAATAATAGATGAATGGATAATAACTACTCAAAAGCAAAAGAAACACCACACCGTTGTTCTATTTTCCGCTATGTTTTACACTTGAATTAATGTTTCCGCTTGAACTAACGTTTCATTCTATTTGTTTCGTTTTAGGTAAGTTCCCGCCGATCACCAACAACGTTAAGCCATACGCAACGCACAGCGCCGGCGGATAAACCCCTGTAGCCCGACGGATGTTTGGCACCCCCTAAAACCTGTTGAAAAGCTGGTAGTACACCATGTCGGTGGGTATAGAACGTTCCACGGGAACGACAAAAAATTGACTACAAAACAGTGACCGAAGTCCTGGTGTTTTTCCCCGCAACAAATTGCTAACGGGCGTGGCGGTGCCCAGTGACAATAGCGGACACCGTTTTTGCACCATTGTTCCGCAACAAAAGTAATAAACGTGTTGTGTAAGCTCTGTCCGCCAGCGTTGGGGGATGTAAAATGTCCAAAACCAACAAAAGCACGATACGATACGGCATTGTTCCACCCACCGGGTAGGCGGGACCCTCGTCTCTAACGAGGAGGGTGTAAACGTACCGCCTCTAGGCATTACTAGTTTGGTAATCTGGTCCGTCGACTACGGTAGGCTGACTAGGCCGAATACACAGAAGTCAAGAATTGGGAAAAGCATGAGAGAAGAATCTACGATAACCTTCAAGAATTGTGATTAATAATTGATGGTCTTGCCAATTGGGGGGAACCCTAGCCGCGTGTGCTGTACTGTTAAATACAGTTGTTGAAAGTATGAGCACCACCCGATGGCCAACTAACCTGTTCGAGTTTCGACCTGTCCCAGGAGGACTCACCATTTGCCAGCGAACCTGTCATTTAAAAGGCCAGCCAGGCGCCGATGCCCTTTTTGGCGGCCACTTTCTTATGCAAAACGAGCTAATCACTCAACGACCCGACCCGAACCCGAACGTATCTTGATCTGCACGCAGCAAGGGCCGGGACCTTCGCCAGGTCGCCGACCATTTGGCTGCAAATCAGCCACCTCACACGGTGGCCACTTGTGTGAGTACATAAATAACACTTGAATTTTAATTGCACTTAATCACCTCCGTGTGTGTGTGTGTACGCTGGGGCCATTGTCTGGCAAAAGGGACGCTGGTGTGAACACCGTGTCGCCATCATCGTCGCCGCCGGTGTGTTGAAGCTCGTGACGACAGGAGTCCCAGCCACACCTCGTGGCCGTATTACGGGGCCTGCCATTCCCTGGAGCAAAAAGGATTTAACCGTAACCGAGCACGGTCCTCGCCGATCCACACCGTTGCCCTACGACGACGGGCAGCAGTTTCCCAAAATTGACCTCAACCTCCCGGGGTGCCCTCTCGGGGTGACGTCCATTTGGGCGGATCTCGGGAGCCTTACCGCTCGGCGCCGATTGTTGTCGCCGGTGTCGGCGGACACCGAACGAAGCGAAATAAATCCATCAACAATCGTGTTAATAATTAAAACCAATTATAAACTTTGTTCATTATACCGAGCGTTGTCCGGGCCGGGTGACTCCGAAGAACGGGCCTCGGAAGCTCAATGGCCAGAACCGGGCATAAGAACCTGGGGCGCCTGTATGTCCTTCATTCGAGTCACCGCGCTGACCAGGGTGTTGACAGAAATCGTTTTGAAAGTTGTACTTCCCGGGGCTCTCCGGTCACCGATTTCCTCTGGAGGTCCGCTGCAGGTTGCAGTGACAGTTGGCCACTGTTGTTGAAGGTCGCTCCAGCAACAGACGGTCTAGGTTTAAAGTGGCACACCGAATCCACCACCAATTATGATGCGATCAATAACGCGTCGGTAATCGGTTTCACTGTGTTTACCCGGACTCAGTGACGCTGGCCGGCTACGTGCTCCTCGAACATCCGGTTTTCGGCACTAGGGTGAGGGCCGGATATCGACACCCCAAAACGGGCGTGATACGGACCTGATTGTGAGCTGCACGAAAAAGAATGGCGAAGCTACGTTTGGGGCGGGAAAATTCCTTGGCAAATTCCACGACTAACGACCGGACCCGACCCACCGACCTGTGGCGCCACCCAGTGACGGTGCCGTTTTTTCTTGTTTCTTCTCGCCTCCTACTTGGCGTTCCTTGGCAGCCACAAAGTTTCTCGGCTACTCCTTCCTTCCGGCTACGGGGCTTCGGCGAAGTCGCAAGGTCTTAGTTACGCCTAATTGCGGCCAAATCGAGTGTGCTAATGTCTCGGGCGTCGGATTTGGGGCACACTCGGCACGGCTCTCGGCCGATAGTGGGACTGGGTCGTTAGAGAAGCCGCGGTCTGGTGCCAGAAATGTCGACCACGGCCGCAACAAGTCGTAATCAACTCGCGAGCGCTTTGCGGAAGGATTTGGGGCGCACACACTTTCCCGGCGCTCGGTGTCGACCGCAACCTGGGGGGCCCCGGGGGCTCATCCTTGAAGTACGACGCACGACCGCGGAGTGTTCCGGGGGAGATTGATTTTCTGCCGTCGCTAGCTCCGTCTATTGTATCATGCGCCGGGATTGAATTCCGCGCGGTTTCCGTTTTTCTTCCGCGTCGCCGTCGCCTTTCTAAGGATTTGATTTTTCCGAGCGACTATTAATAATCTTCATCTTCGCCGGCGCCGGCGAGAGAGCCACTCGCGGGTGCCGTGGAGTGGCGCGCTGATGGCAGCGGAGCGATAGGAAAAATAATTTCCCTCTCATTATCCAAAGGGGCTGGGCCCGCACCGGATCCTGACGCAAAAACTCATCAGTTAATTGTATCTCTCTCGCTCTCGCTCTTTCGTTCTCTTTCATTCCCTGCCGGCCACATGACCGGGTCGAGATCTGGCCCCAACCGGAGGAAACCCCTCGATTTTCACGATTCTCGCAAAGTTTACGAGCGCCTGCACCATTCGAGCTGGACCACAGGCCCGGCCCGACCCGAATCGTTTAATTCGACATCATTATCAGTCATCCAGCGGTCAGGAGCGAGTCCTACGCGCGAGTTGCGCTCCTGTTGCGCTCATGTTTCGAGTGATTTGGTTCCTCGACTCGGAAAAAAGGGAGGAAAAAGAAAAACGTCATTCGTTTAATGTGCCGCCTCACGCTGCTGGTGGTGGTGGTGGTCGTAATGGCTGTTTGCTAGCTTTAAAAGCTTCCTGTCCCGCCTGCCGGGAGTCGGCGGGATCGCTGGGATGAAAAATAAGCTCAATGACATCGTCATTATCACGGGCACAGCAGACACGCGCCCAACGACCCGTTCCTGGTCGCAAGGGCAAGGACTTGGATAAATGATCCTGCGCCCCCTGCTGTTCACTAGCGGGTGGAAGTGGGACGGTGTGTGGAAGAGACAGCGAGTAGCCACGCAAAAAAAAACCAATGGCAACATCATCAGTCAATGCTGGTCGGCGTCGCCCGGCCCCCAATTTCGGTCGAAGAAGTCGAGCCACTTTTCGCGTGGCACCATCCCGAGACTCGAGATACTTCACTTCCGCAGCCGATTCAATTATTTTAATGCCTGTTTAATTTCCCTCACCAGCACCCCCACAGCTCCTTCGCCACCGGAATTGCCCTGGGCCTGGCGGGTGGAAAAAGATTACGGGCCCAGCAGCCAGTCTCGTGAGCAAAAAGGAACCCCAAAAGGGAGCGGCGGAGCGGTAAAAGGAAAAAAGATACTTCGGAGGGCGAAAAGTAATGAGGGTTTTCCATAAAGCGGGGCGCCGGCACCCGAAAAACCTCACGCAATTTGCGCGCCATGTATTTTCTCGCGCCCAACTTCTTGGCGCGCCTCCGAAGTTGACGCCGGTGGCTGCAGTCGGCGAGATATGCCTCCGTTCAGTTAGGATGGGCCGCTTCTTGTTGTTGCTTGCCGTACTTGGCGCACAAATCCGAAGCGCCACTGTTTGTTTACGCCACGTGTCCCGGGGAACAGCGAAACGAGCGAAATGACACGCATATGTCATTAGTCCGCGCGAGCGGGGCGCAGTTTTCTCACCCCGATGGAGGCGCACGGTGGAGACGCCCGGTGCTTAAGGTGCTTTTCCGCGGCTTTGATAATCATCGTCAGCCGGGGTGCGCGCGGTCGCTCGTTAGATTTACAGTAAATATACGTATATGTGGAAGGTGAGTGCGCGACGTCGGGTGACCGGGACCTGGCGCTCGGGGCATCGTTCTTTAAGCCACCGCACGGTAGGTCTTTTGCAATTAGAGCCTCGACGAGACGAAGCGCCCTCTTTTTTTTCGGGGTCCTTTTGATGAAAACCCGGTTTTTTTTCGTCTAATAAGGGAGCAGATGGTTGGAGGACCGGGTCGGAGACCTTTCGAATCGACAGTATTGATGCCGTAGCTCGGGGGCATTGAAAAAAAGGTGGGCACAGGTCCTTCATTTGTTGTTCGGTTTTTGAGCCACACGAAAGGATGCTCGCCAGTTCACCCATCCTAGGGTTTTTTCTTCACACACCTAGGGACGACAACAGCCGGGCGGTCTTGGCCAGCACCAGAGACAATGTTAGCCTCTGTTGCTTTCTGTAACGTTGTGTAATTCACGCACCCTAAAAGTAATGCCAAATAATTGACTGGCCTACCGGCAACCGGTCGTTTTTTTCGTCCTTTTATTTTTGGCTCAAAGCTCACCCCAGGTTTACTCGAAAAGCTGGAACCCGCTCGATTCATGATGGAAATAGATTTTCATAAACACCACCCGCACGGATTTTTGCCGGACGGTGGCGCAAAACCATGACAAACCAGTTTCAGCAGAGCAGCAGCAAAAAAAAATGGCACCAGCTTTGTGTAATCTGATTCCCGATTATGTCAGCAGTTGGCTGCAACGCGGGCCGAGCTTGATCCCAGCCGCATCACGGACACGGAACCAGCGGACCGTGTACGACGGCTCTGCGCTTCCTGATGTGTGGTGCACGGCGTGCTGCATACCTTGCCGGCGCAGTCCCACGGTCGAATAGCCAGCTGTCTGTCCCCCTTCCGGCCGCCGTGGCTCGTTTCGGGGGATTTCAGCATTAGTGGTGAATGTTTTGGAATTTTATTTACGCGAAGAATAACACACGGAATATTGCAGGCATTTGCTGACATTTGATGAACCGGCGCGAGCTAAATAAGACTCCCACGGGATGTACGGAGCAGTTGCAACTATGCATCGGTCAAGTTGATGTTGATGTCCCACTATGCACCACCCTTCCGCCGTAGGAACCATTGAATTGAAACATTGTAGCCAAACACCGGAACCTGGCCTGCAGTCAAGACGAAAGCGGCGCGACGGTGCCACGACCGTGGCGCTCTTAAATGTTAAGCTCGTTGAAAACAACGGTTAATGAGGGCCAAGCACCAGCAGGCAGCGCGGAGTGGTTGGGTCTAGCGACAGCGACAACGACGGGGACGTCGTCGGACGAGGGTTCGTTCAAGTGTTTCATTCACTGTTGCTGCACCACTCTTGAGGTGCACTGGAAATGCGATACTTGAGAGCAGAAAACGTGTGTGTGTGTTTGGGATGTGAGCACAAAATTTAGCCAGACCCAGCTAGCCAGCCAGCCAGTGTGGGCCACCTGACCAACTCCCGGACCACCCGGTCCGGTGTTGCTGTGTTGCCCGCTCCCGCACAAGACAGTGTTAATTTCTCGCTGTCGAGTGCAAAATTATCGTCCCACTTTGGTCCTAGGTCCAGTTAAAGCACATGTGTGTGTGTGTGCCTTAGTTCTTTGTTTTACCGGCGTTTGAAACCGTCAGAGGGACACTCGAAGCGCAGAAGGAAGTGGACCATTTCTTAAAGTTGCACAATTTGGGTTGCAATATTTTCACCGAAAAACGGACGTCGTTGACGTTGATCCGGGTTATTGTTGTTAGTTAAGTGGTTACGTTAAAAATGTATCAAACCACTATAGAGCTAAAATTTTTTGTAGACTTATGATAATGTTAAATTATTACACGAAACCAAAACACATTCAATATAGAGGCATTGTTAACTGCAAGTTGTTGATGGCAGATCGCTAGATGTTCGCGATCACGTGTTGCTGTGGCTAAGAGCGCCGAGAGCGAGGTTTATTGTGATTTTTACACATATTTACAATTACGCCTTTGATTAAACATCAATTTTTTCAAAATGTTATTGGACCATGTTACAATTCAATTGTTACAATTACACTGTACAACCTTCCTAGTCATCGTTCGCACTTTTGGTTGGACTTTCGGATGGCTTTTTACGGCTCCAATCCTCACTCAGATAAAAGTGCTGAAGACTCGGGAATGTCTTGGTTGGTCCATTTCGTAGTTTCAAAAACAAACACAAAAACAGTTAAGTTTTAGTGATTTTTTTATCGTTTTATCGTTTTTTTATCGTTTATGCTTGTCAGCATAAACACGATATTTTGGGCAACACCACGATAAAAAAACCAACGGTGGCAAATCACATGATCTTGGTGGCCAATTGACATCACCGAAACGCGAAATTATACGCTCTTTAAAGTTCTCGCACAGCAAATCAAAAACTGCTCGTGCTCGTTGCTCCGTCTTGCTGAAAGCAGATGTCTTTTAAGCCCATATCTTCAAATGCAGTCAAGAAAAATTGTGTTATCATCTGGCGGTCGTAATCGACGGTAGTGGTCCTCCCTTTGTCGTTTTCTAAAAATATGTGTCCTATGACGCCGAGAGTCCCCAATGCGCACCATAATGTCACCGTTTTGGATGTAACGGCCTCTCTTCAATCGATTAAGGGTTTTCAGTGCCCGAGATGCGGAAATGTTGATTGTTTACGTAGCCGCCAAGTTGTTGAAGAAAATGTAACTTGAAAAATGAGTTTTTTTAATACCCAGATTGGTAGTAAATTTAAATAATTTTACCACGTTGTTCTGTTATCAAGCGATTAATTTTCTAAAATGGCAGACATTCAACTAAAAGATTGTCACTTGGATTGACAGATTTATTCGAAAACTGTCAAATGGCAGCCCTACGATTTCGAAACCACAAAATGGATGACCCTGTCATTCTAAAAAATTGTTCATTCTTGTCGTAAAAATACTCCCTGAACCAACAGCAACCAGCATAAAATCAAACAACTTTCGGAATGCTCGAAGCAACGTTTCGCCAAACCGAAACCGGCCAAAAAGCGGGAATTCTTAAGCTAACGGGCTAAGCTTAAGAAGCATCTCGTTTCGATCTTGCCGACCCTGGTGGAATGTGCCGAAGCCCCGAAGTAAGCACCCGACCGGGGCGTAAAGTGCTCGTGATAGTTACAACCCCAACCGGCTTCCGACCGGAGCCAAACCGGGAGGGATCAAAGGTGATTTCATTAAGTTTTGTTTTACCTTACCCCGGGTGTGTAAACTCTCGCACTCTCGTTACCGGGGTATTCAATAAGCGTTTACGTGCGCGTATGCTTATGCTGCCAACACGGCTAACCGGGCCACTGGACCGGAACCCGGAGAGAGACGGTCCGGTACACTCTTTAAAATCAATAATCCGCAGTCTCGAGTGCTCCACAAATGTCGAATTTCAATCGATTTCCCTTTCACACACCGGTCCATTGTGTGTGTCCATCCGTCATACGCGCCGCACACACACACACAGACGAGCGAGACGCCGACGACTGAACTCTAAACGTTGTAATTTTCCATACATCCTTTTGCACAAAGTCCCGCCGCCGTCGCCGCAGTCGGCCAGCAGCCTTACATTCTTTGGTGCATTTTATGCCATTTCACGGTTGAACTCGCTTCACCAACCGACGGATCCTTAAAACCATGAATCATACACTGGGGGGGGGCTGGTGGGGCCCTTCGTCCTTTCGTACCGTAGCGGCAGATGAATTCAAACAATACCCGTGTAGCGTATCGGCGGCGGGCGCCTTCTGTCAAAATGTGTCATGCCGCGCGGGCGCGCGTGCTTCGTCCTTCTTCCGCTTTTCGCATGACTTTGTATGTTTTTTGTGTGTGTCCGCCAGCCCACCTTCCGCCCTACCCTATGTCGGCTGGCGGTGCCACTCAGCGCGCTCGGTATGGCGGCGAATTTGTTCTCTATTTAGATGCCCCGTGGCGGTACACGACGTCGGGTTTCCAGTTGCCCGCCGAAAGGGGGCACAAAAACGGGGTTGAATGAGTCCTGGTGGCTTGTCATTGTGTGTGCACGTGTGCCACTGTGTGTGGGTTCAGGGTGGTTGGGTGTCTCTTTGTGATGGTGTCGGTGTGTGTGTGTGTGTGTGGCTGCTTTTCAAACGTCCGGGCAGAGGGTTGGTTGGCGGATCAGCCGAAGGGAGTGGACCGTATTTGCTTTTATGTTATTGCCATCATCATGCGAACCGCGCGCCGCCACACGAGGAGCTCTCTCTCTCTCTGCCTCTTCCCCTCTCTGTCTCCGCGTGTTCACCTGGGCCAGCCGAGCCCTGGTTGGCGTGCCCCCAAGGGTGGGTGGCGGCAGGTGTTGATGAGAAAAGCCCGCTCGCTGTGGGTCTAAAATTTGTAATCTCCCATGTTGCGCGCCGTGCGGGGTACGGTCGGGCGCATCAGCATAAATCGGG